>NC_044397.1:600000-872500 GCF_006542625.1 Nomascus leucogenys | reverse complement strand
AAAACCCTAGCCAGGTGTGGTGGTGCATGCCTGTAATCCCAGCTACTTGGGATGCTGAGGCAGGAGAATAGCTTGAACCCGGGAGGCGGAGGTTGCGGTGAGCCGAGATCACGCCATTGCACTCCAGCCTGGGCAACAAGAGCGAAACTCTGTCTCAAAAAAAAAAAAAAAAAAAGACAAAACCCTAACCTCTGAGCCTTTGGGGAGATTGATTTGAGTAATAACTCCATATCCCATGTGATATGGCCAGCCTCATGTCAATTAACCTCTTTCTTTTTTTTTTTTTTTTTAGAGACGAGTCTCGCTCTGTCGCCCAGGCTGGAGTACAGTGGCGCGATCTTGGCTCACTGCAACCTCTGCCTCCCGGGTTCAAGCAATTCTCTGCCTCAGCCTCCCGAGCGGCTGGGATTGCAGGCACCCACCACCATGCCTGGCTAATTTTTTTGTATTTTTAGTAGAGACAGGGTTTCACCATCTTGGCCAGGCTGGTCTTGAACTCCTGACCTTGTGATCCACCTGCCTCGGCCTCCCAAAGTTCTGGGATTACAGGCGTGAACCACCGCGCCCAGCCCTAAACTCTTTCTTTACTGCAATGCCATGGTCTCAGTGAATTGGTTTTGTCTGTGTAGCAGGCAGGAAGAACCCACTGGGCAATTACACTGGGATGAAGGACAGGGAGAACATGACCTTTCTCTTCAAAACCTGGTGGTTTCCTCCATTTTTCCCCCTTTCAAGCCATTCTCAGAACTTGGTCACATGACCACACTCAGCTGCACAGAAGGCTGGAAAATGTAAACCTTATTCTGGCCAACCGAATTTATAACTAAACGCCCTGTTTCAGAGTAGAAAAAGGGGCAAAAAGAGAGTAGTAGCCCTTGCCAAATTAAAGAAGATGGAACAATTAATGGGACAACATCTCTATGGTAGACTTTATTAGTTATTTCCTCCATATTCTTTGTTAAGGGGGCTCTTTTTTTTGTAGGGGCAGGGCAACTGTGTTCACAGTGTGGGCATAAATCATAATTTGCCTAAACAAGTTATGGCGATCCCATTCAACTTTGCCAGGAACTTGCTTTCCCAGCCTCTCCTGCAGCTACATGTGCCAGGTGACCCAGTTCTGACCAATAAGCCGTGAGAAGAAGACTGCAAGGGGTTTTCTGGGAAATGTTTTACTTCCTATGAAAGAGACAAACATGGAGGAGAGCTTACTGGCACACTCCTGCCTGGGATACTGGTGTGAGTCACTGGGGCAGTCAGCTTATGACCACAAAAGTAAGGCCAAAGGAATTACAGATGCCAACCTAGAGCCATGACACCTTTTTAAGGATCTGAATACCTTGAGAGATGAGCAGGTGGAGAAGGGGAGAAAAAATATTTGAGGAAGTAGGAGTATTAATACATGAGAAGGAATGCTTAGCGATACCCCTGGAAAGTTGGGTCCCAGTCAGATCATGAGGGCTTTGTATGAAGTAGTGTGATTTACTGTCAGAATTACCTCATTCCAGGCTGGGGCTGGTTTCCCTGTTTGTCAGCTGATTCACCACCAAAGAATGACAGGCTTTTCTCTTTGTAGGCTTAAGAAGACTGCCCATCTCTTCCCCACTCAGAGAGTTAAAGAACTTTTGTTTTGGAATATCTAGGCTCTTAAAGGCAAAGAAAAGATCTAGATGATATGGGTGAGTAGGGAGTGCTGATTTGAAAAGTTGAGGGTGAATAGAATGTTTCCCAGCTTTCTACAGCATGTGGAATTTCTTTCCCATGGGGGGAATAGAGAGGTACAGGTTCTGCCCACCGTGGGGGCCTGTGTTTGACTCTCTCCCAGACCCCAGAGTGGCAGAATGTTTGATGGGTTAGCTGAGTGGACACTTGGCTGGGGACTGAGCTCTAAGCCATAGTCGCCAGGGCTATGAACAGTGGGACCACTGAAGTTTGGGCATCGAGCCCTTCACAGTGACCACACTGTCTTGAAGTCTAGAACTCTTCCCTCAGATTCCAAGATTGGGTGAACTCAGGGGGTTCTATGTGACTCCATCAAGGGGCAGGGAAAGAGCAGGCAAAAAAAAAAAAAAGAAAAATCGAGATCGAATTTTTCCCTAACTCCTTGAGGAAGCAGGCCAAAACAGACTTCATATTACTTTTTGAAAATAAAGACAACGCGATAAAGCCATCTCTTGTATTAGTGTTCAGTTACAGTGCAAATTTACACGGCTACATACAAAGCCAAGGGAAAGGAGTGAGAAGAGGTCATAAATTATCTCAATAACTTTTTTAAAAAGTTGATGGAGTTTTAAATAAGAAAATATAGAATGTATGTCTCTAAGAATTCAAGCTTATATATACACAAAATGTCCATTTGTATTTTTAAAATCTAATTAAATTGGCCTGGATATTGCCAGACTAGAAAAAAATTCGATCTCTCTTATCACTGGGGATCCCTCTGGCTCCCAGGGATGACCCAGAATCCAGATGTAGAACCTGGAACAGAAAACCTGTAGCATCACTGGGGGTGCTGACAGCTGCCTCATGCCAGCCCAAGAATGGGGACCTTGGATCCTGCCAGCACCTGCTTCTAGCCGCACATGGGTTGTAGGAATCCTTACCGTGGTTGGAGGAGGGAAGACGGAATCCCTAGTATTCAGGTCCAGTCCCCTCCCCAGGTACAATGCTGAGATGTCGCTCTGGAGGTCCTGCTTCCCTCCTTAGAACTCTGCCGCTGAGGAGTGAAGGGTCTTCATATTCCCCACCACGTAGACAGCCACCTTTTTTTTCTTTGATCAAGAGTAATACCTTTAGCCTGGGCAACATAGTGAGACCCCGTTTCTAAAAAAAAAAAAAATTAACCAAGTATGGTGTCACGCAGCTGTAGTTCTAACTACTTGGGAGACTGAGGCAGGAGCATCACTGGGGCCCAGGAGGTCAAAGGTGCAGTGAGCCAAGATTGTGCCACTACACTCCAGATTGGGAGAAAGAGCAAGACCCTGTCTCAAAAAAAAAAAAAAAGAGTAATACTTTTATTATATATAGAACTCATGCACATTGAAAAAATGCTAATATCCTGATACATTAATATATTAAGTAAAGACATAACTTGCAAAAAGGTCAATAAAACTACTTAACAAATGCTTCATAAATGTTCAACCTTAGGAATAATCAATAAGACAGAAAAATTAAAATATTACTTTTCACCTACTACTAGGTTAAATGAAGAGAATAAATCAAAATAGAATCTTAAAATAGTAATACCAAATGATGGCAAATGTGTGCTATAACAGTTAAGTACATATATTTTTGATGGAAGAGTGAATTAGTAACAACCATTTGATGTTTTGTTTTTATGTCTTTTTTTAAATTTATTTTTCTGTTTTAAATTAATCATGTTCCTCAAATACACACACATACATGTATACATACATAGAGATGTGATAGCCGGCCTCAAGTTTGCCTCAATAATCCTGGCCTCCTGGTATTTACACTCTTATGTTGACCTCTCCCCATAGTCCCCTGCAGGGTCAGTGAGTGTGACCAATTAAATATAGCTGAAGTGATGGATATCACTTCTGAGATTACTAAGATAGTGCAGCTTCCATTTTGGTCTCTCTCTCTCTCTCTCTCATCAGTTACTCTGGGGGAAGCCAGTGGCCATGTCATGAGGAAATTCAAGTGGCCTATAGAAAGGCCCATGAGGTGAGGAACTGAGTTCTCTGGCCAACAGCCAAGAAAGAAGTGAGGCTTCTTGCCAACAGTCAGAGAGAGAGAGCTTGGATAAAGCTTCCCTCCCGCAAGTAGAGCCTTTAAATGGCCCCCACCCCCGGCCAACAGCTTGACAGCAGCCCTGTGAGAGACCTTGAGCCAGAACCACCCACCTACACTACTCTCTTGGATTCCTGACTCATGGAAACTATGAGATAATAAATGTTTTATATCATAAGTGTCTAAGGTTTGAGGTAATTTGTTACAGAGCAGTAGTAAATACAAGAGTTCAGAGGGCAAAACAGTCACACATATTTAAAGGCTTTAAAAAGTCCCAGCAGTTTTCTGTCTCACCTCTTCTTAGCCACCCAGACACACTCCCCAGAGGCTACTGCCCAAGTGCTAGGCTGCCACTGCCAGATTTCCTGTTAGGAGAAGAAAATAAATCTCTAGTTGTTTAAACTACTACTGTTTGAGTCTCTGTTCCTTGCAGCCAAATCCAAATGCATTCTTTTTTTTTTTTTTTTTTAATGAGCTAAGGGCTGAGGTCTCACCATGTTGCCCAGGCTGGTCTGAAACCCCTGGGTCTAAGTGATCCTGCCACCTTGGCTCCTCAGAGTGGTGAGGTTACAGGTGTGATCCCACAGTGCCCAGCCCCAAATGCATTCTTAATCCATATAGATGAATTAGGCTCTAAAGCTTTATAATGTGTTCATTGTCATTGTTATTTTCCTCCCTAACCCAGTGTTGCAAGAGATCCACCTGAAATGAGTTGGCAGCAACATATGCTACTGAGATCACAAGTCAACTTCTGAGAGCAATTGAAAATATAAAGTTCTTACCATGATTGAGTAAATCTAAGGTGCTGTCAACTGCAAAATGCATCATTATCTTAGGTACCACTGAAATACAAATATCATTAATTACATTATGCTTCAATGCTTTCTCATATCTTAGAATTTTATTTATTTATTTATTTATTTATTTTTTATTTTTTTATATTATAAATACTAATTTTAATATATGAATATGTATTAAAACCCCATTTCATTTACATATAAATGTATATGTATTTCCTTCCTTCCTTCCCACACACACACACACACACGTCTATTTTTTTATTTTTTAAGACAGAGTCTTGCTCTGTCACCCAGACTGGAGTTCAGTGGCACGATCAGGGCTCACTGCAGCCTCGGCCTCCTGGGCTCAAGCAGTCCTCCCAAGTAGCTGGGACTACAGGCATGGCCACAAAGCCCAGCTAATTTTTGTATGTTTTGTAGAGATGGGTTTTTGCCATGTTGCCCAGGCTAGTCTCAAACTCCTGGGCTCAAGTGATATGCCCACCTTGGCCTCCCAAACTGCTGGAATTACAGGCATAAGCCACTGTACCCAGCCCATGACTGAATTTTTATTGTATGCTTATCAAAATAATTTTTAATACTTATTTAGACATAGGGCTTTTGTTTTTGTTTTGGAGACAGAGTCTCTGTCACCCAGGCTGGAGTGCAGTGGCATGATCTCAGCTCACTGCAACCTCCATCTCTTGGGTTCAAGTGATTCTCATGCCTCAGCCTCCCTAGTAGCTGGGATTACAGGCATGCGCCACCATGCCTGGCTAATTTTTGTATTTTTAGTAGAGACAGGGTTTCACCCTGTTGGCCGGCTGGTCTTGAACTCCTGACCTCAGGTGATCTGCCTGTCTTGGCCTCCTAAATTGCTGGGATTACAGGCGTGAGCCACCATGCCCAGCCTGGACATAGATTTTTTTAAAATCATATATCAATACTTAGAAGAATACTCAACCTCAAGAGTAATCAATAAAATGTAAAAAGTAAGTCTCTCCCTTTCATGTTGGCATCCTTAGCCTGCTTGTTTTTGTCTTCATGCTTGTTGCTTCAGTAACAAAATAGCTGCTGAGGCTCCAGGCATCACACCACATTCAAGGCAAGAAAAAGGAAGAAGTGAGAATGGTGCCAGCCACATCATCTTCTCTTACCAGGAAAGACAAAAGTCTTCCTAGATCTCCCAGCAGGTTTCTGCTTATATGTCATTTGCTAGAACTGTGTGCCATGAACACCCTGGATACAAGCAAAAACCTGGAAAAGAACATATTTTGCCTGGGTCTGGGCTCATTGCCATCCTGAGAAAAAGCAGACTTCTAGTAGCAAAGAAGGTGGAAATAGGTATTGGGAAGGAAGCTGACAGTGTCTGCTACAACACAGCTTAATAGATAGTAGTTTTATCTGCATAATAAATAGTAGCTACTCCTTGGCATAAAGTAAAAATAATGATAACAAAAATACTTACATAATTATATTGTGTCAGTGCTTACTATGTGCCAGGAACTGTTCTGAATGTTTTAAATATGTTAACTCATTTAATCTTCACAGCAATTTTGTGAGGTAAATGTTACTATCCTTGGTTTTTTTTTTCAGTGTTTTTAATTCTACTTTATATACATACAATTAGATTGATCATAATCCCTGGCTCATGACATACCCTCATTGGTCCATGCATGGCTCTCTTTTGTTTACTTTTTAAATATTAGTTATTGTAAATAATATATAGATACCTTCAAATCCCCTATCCAAAATAAAATTAGTGTCTGGTTAGCAATTTGCATCTGGCTGTATGGTACCCCCAACACATTTTACTTCCTCACCTGGCCAAGGTGATCATCATCCAGAATTCTGAGCTCATTATCCTTCACTTTGCTTTTCATACAGTTTTGTAGTTTTCTTGTGTCTATATAAAGTCCTAAAAATATGTGTGTGTGGTGTGTATGTGTGTGTGTGTGTGTATATATATATATATATATAGACAGAGAGAGAAAGAGAGAGAGGGTTGTTTTTAACTGTATGTCTTTAGTACTTTTTCCACTTGACATTACATTGTTAAGATTCTACCATATTTCTGTATGTTGCCACAGTTGGTCCTTTTGACACATGTTTAACACTCCCATTGTGCAAATATGTAGCAGTTTATTCATCTTGAAACCATTCTTTACTGAAGTGCCTATAACATTCTTATTGATTTTCTCTTTTCTGGTTATTAACTGGTCTAATTCTGTTACATTCAAGTTTTGCATATGATTCTAGCAGTTTTCCAACATCCTTTTTAATGGCTGCATGAGGTCCTGAATCTTCTGCAAGATTTGCAATAATTTCTTGCAAATGACTTGCCTTGTGCTGTGTGTTGTCAGATATTTACATTGGGCTACCAGGGAGAGGCTGACCAATAACTATTTTGACTTGATGGGGGCTTGGTGCACACAGAGAGCCCTTCGTTTCAGCAAGGAGGAACGTTGCGGGGCTGAGGGAGGTAGGGAATGGCGATTCACTTGTGAATATTTTCTTGTCATGATGACTTTTGTTTCCCTGGGCAACCTGGCAAATGCAGGAACTTTGATTGTGAACACTCAGATACCCAGAAGTCCCTACATCTTGGCAAATTCTTTAACACTTCTCCCACAAAAGATAGAATCTAATTCCTCTCCCCTGGAATATGGCCTTGGTGACTCACTTCTAAAGAATAGCGTCCAGGAAACGTGTTGCTATGGGACTTCAGAGGCTAGAATAAGAAAAGGTGATACGACTTCCATCTGGCTTGCTCTTTTTGGGACACTCATTCTGGAGAAGCCAGTCATCAGGCTGTGAAGGAGCTCAAAGGAGCCCACATGGAGAGACCATGGAGAAGCCCGCGTGGATGGGAACTGAGGCCTCCAACTGACAGCCAAGAACAATCACCAGGCATGTGAGTGAGTCTTCCAGGAGAGGCTACAAAGTTTGAGGAGCAGTAGCAAGTCATCCTGGACATGCCCTGTCTAAATTCCCCACAATGTACAGAATTAAGCTAACTGTGCTCTTTGTCTTTTTTAATGAGCTGCATGTGGCAGTGTGCACCTGTGGTCCTAGCTAGTTAAAAGGCCGAGATAGAGGCTGGACGTGGTGGCTCACACCTGTAATCCCAGCACTTTGGGAGGCCGAGGCAGGTGGATCATTTGAGGTCAGGAGTTCAAGACCAGCCTGGCCAACATGGTGAAACCCTGTCTCTACTAAAAATACAAAAAAATGAGCCAGGCATGGTGGCAGGCACCTGTAGTACCAGCTACTTGGGAGGCTGAGGCAGGAGAATTGTTTGAACCCAGAAGGCAGAGGTTGCAGTGAGCCGAGATCATGCCACTGCACTTCAGCCTGGGTGACAGAGCAAGATCCTGTCTCCAGAAAAAAAAAAAAAAAAAAAAAAAAAAGGCTGAGGCAGGAGGCTCTGTTGAGCTCAGGAGTTTGAGTCTGCAGTGAGCTATGACTGCATTACTCCATTCTGGCCTGGGCAACACAGCAAGACTCCATCTCTATAAATAAATATATAAATAAGAAAAATAGGCTAGGCGCAGTGGCTCATGCCTGTAATCACAGCACTTTGGGAGGCCGAGGCAGCAGATCACCTGAGGTCAGGAGTTTGAGACCAGCCTGACCGACATGGTGAAACCCCATCTCTACTAAAAATGCAAAAATTAGCTGGGCATGGTGGCGCATGCCTGTAATCCCAGCTACTTGAGAGGCTCAGGCAGGATAATTGCTTGAACCCAGGAGGCAGAGGTTGTGGTGAACCGAGATCACGCCACTGTACTCCAGCCTGGGCGACAGAGCAAGTCTCAAAAAAAAAAGAAAAATATTTTAGTTGAGTATAGAATCCTAGGTTGGCAGGGGTTTTTGTTTGTTTTGCTTTGTTTAGCACAATTAAAATATTATTCCATGGGATTTTTGTTTCCTGTAGAAGTCTATAACTGTTGGTCTTTTAAATAAAAAGCCCATTGGCTGCTTTTGAGATTTTCTTGTTGTGTGTGGTGTTCCATAGTTTGAGTACCATATGTTTTGTGTAGATTTTCTTTCATTTATCCTTCTAGCAATCAGTTAGGTTTCTTGAATATGTGCATTGATTTTTTTTCAGTTGTGCAAATACTCAGCTATTTTCTCTGTAAATATGCTACCCCCATTTTGTCTCATCTCTCTTTCTCTGTCAGAACATCTTATTATATCTTTCATGTCTTTTAACTTCTCATTCATATTTTCCATCTTTTTGTCTCCCTGTGCTACATTCTGGATAATTTCTCCTGATTTATCTTCTGTTTCCTGGTTAACTAATTATTCCTTAATCTGTGTCCAACCTGCTACCATTTATGTCCACTGAATTTTTAATTTCAGATACTGAGTTTTTCATCTCTAGAAATTCTATTTGGTTCTTTTTCAAATCAGCTAGTGATGGCAGTGGCTGCTGCCGTCACTCTGGCTGTCACTCCAACTGCAGCAGGGAGGCGCGGCTGGGGCTGCACACTCTATGGAGCCGGTGGAAGCCCAGCCCCTTCTGAGTTAAGGCGGGAGCTCCCCGGGTGCTACTGCAGCCGCCCAAACCACAGCCGTGGACTCCACCGCCGGCTCTACGGAGCAGGCAGGAGCCCCGCCCTTTTGGGCGGGCTGCAGCTGCCCAAACTGTGGCTGTGGATGCAAGCCTCCCTGTGCTCTTAGAGGAGAGCCAGGAATAGGCAGGATCTGCCCTCCCAGGTGCAGCTGCAGCTACCAGGACCCACGGCTGCAGACCTGGGCCTCCCACTTCACCGAGCCGGCAGGAGCCGGGGACAAGTAGGAGACCTGCCCCTTGCGAGTTGGCGGTGCAGGACCCGGGCATTCTGCAGCCTGCACCCTCGGGGGCCCCAGGAGGACCCCCTCCCCGGCCTCCTCCCGTCCGTGCAGGCTCCAGGATGTCTGCTCCCGCTGCTTGGCCTCTCTCCAATCCCGGCACCAGTTCAAATCTCGGAGCCGCGTTGGGGCCGAGCCCTGGGGGCCATGAATGGCAGCGGGAGGCCGATCGATTCCCGGGTGGAAGGGGGCGGGTCCTCAGTAAGGCCCCACCCTCAGGCCAGGGAGAGCCTGAAGGCTGGGGCCAGGCCGCCAGTCCTGCAGACCTAAGTGGGAACTCGTGGTGCCTCTTCCAGCCTGCCCATAGCCCCCCATGGACCAATCTGCATGCGCTTCCTCCCTTCGGAGGTCCATAAAAGACCTGGGCTTAGCCAGAGCAGGGCAGAGGATGGCTAGGGAACGAAGAGGGCAGAGAGATGATAGGACTGCCAGCTGCAGAGAGGAGCTATCCTCTCTGCTGATAGCAGGAGACAATGGGAGGACCAGCTACAGAGAGGAACTACCTTCTCTTCTGAGAGCGTCAGAGACCTGCAGAGACGTCAGGACTATCAGCTGCATAGAGGAGCAACCCTCTCCAGGGCCTTCTCCCTGCTGAGAACAGCAGATATCGGCATGACTTGCCTACAGAGCGGAGCCACCTACTGCGAGTCTCCTTTTAGCTGATCTAACACTTAAAGCTCATCTTCATCTTGTTTACCCTTCACTTGTCTGTGTACCTCATTCATCTTGGACACAGAAGAACTCAGGCAAAGGTGCCGCTGGCCACAGAGGTTTCTGACCAGAAAATTGACACCCCAGAGATCCTGTAACACTAGGTCATTTTCTATGGTTTCCTGTTTCTTCATATATTTTCAGTTTATCTTTTATTTACTTTAATGCAGTAATCAAAGGAAATTCTGACACATGCTATAACACAGATGAACCTTGAGGACATTATGTTAACAGAAATAAGCCAGTCACAAATGCTATAAGATTCTACTTACATGGCTAGGTGGGGTGGCTCACCCCTGTAATCCCAGCACTTTGGGAGGCCAAGGCAGGAGGATCACCTGAGGTCAGGAGTTTGAGACCAGCCTGGCCAACATGGCAAAACCCTGTCTCTATTAAAAATACAAAAATTAGCCAGGTGTGGTGGTGCACTCCTGTAGTCCCAGCTACTTGGGAGGCTGAGGCACGAGAATCGCTTGAACCCAGGACGTGGAGGTTACAGTGAGCTGAGATTGCACCACTGCACTCCAGCCTGGGCGACAGAGCAAGACTCCATCCCAAAAAAAAAAAAAAAAAAAAAAAAGATTCCACTTACATGACATATCCAGAGTAGTCAAATTAATAGAAACAGAAAGTAGAATGATAGTTTCCAGGAGCTGGGGCAGGGGGAAATGGGAATTTGTTGCTTAATGAGTGTACAGTTTCAGTTTTGCAAGATGAAAAAGTTCTAGAGATTGTACAACAAAATGAATATACTTAACACTACTAAATTGTCTACCTAAAAATGGTTAAGATGTAAAATTTTATCTTGTGTATATATATATTATATATCTGTGTATTATATGTGCATGAATTATACTACAATAAAAGTAAAACAAAAATTTTAAGTAATGCAAAAATATAGTAATCATAGTTGTTTTATGATCAGATATTACTGCAGTTCCGTTGCTATCTGTTGTTTCAGCTGGTTCTCACAGTGCCTTATTCTTTATGTGCTTAGTTATTTTTCACTATGTACTTGTCATTGTCCCTGAAAAATTGCTGATGAAGATTCTTAGAGGATGAAGACCAGCATAAAAGTACACTCCTCCAGAGAGGATTTGAATTTGCTTCTGCCAGACACTTAGACACACTTTCAGTTTAGGACTACTTTAAACTAGATTTATAACTTAAAGTTAAAAAAAAATACTTCATGTAACATGGGCTATAAATCTACAAAAAAAAAAGGCCAGCTATGATTACAATGTCTCAAGGAGAGTTTTCTCCCCACCTGCTCAGTGTAGTTAACAAGCCAGCTTTTCTTGGAGTTTCCTGGCAGAAAGACGTAGGCGAGGTTTACTTCTGATTCACCTTTCCTCTAATCGTAGGCCTTTGGGGATGCGCACAACTAATACAGGAAAGACTCCTCACCTTGGTGGCCCCTGAGCTTTGATTTCATTTTCTTTACCCTGCATTGCTGTCGTAATGAAATCCAAGTTTGCCTAGATTGGCAAATAACCTCAGAGCAAAATTTACTTCCTTCCACTTGGGCAGCACTTCTATACTTTATATTTTTAAACTATTTTATCCAGCATTTTAAGTTGCTTTTTAGCAACATGTCAGCCCAAATAACCTAACCAGTCAGAAGTCCCTCTACTTTATTTCCTGTTTCATTGACTTACGCTCTTCTACTTATTTTCTTCCTCCTACTTTTGTATAGTTCTTATTTTCCCCTCTAACTTCTTGAGTTGGATACTTAGCTCATTATTGCGTTTTCTTTTCTATTATAAGGCTAGTCTATCCTAAGGCTCTAAATTTCCTTTAAAGTATACATCTTTCATTGTAATCCATATTTTGATATGTCGTAGAGAAGTGATTGCCCAAAGCCGGTTGGCGTGCACCTGTTTTTATCATCTCCACCCAACAGGGTTCTTGTGCTGCCCTGGTTATATTCTGAAACATCTGCACTCAGGTCTGAACAAGTACAGGCAATTTTCACCATCCAGGCAGCAATGGAAGCCCAAGGCAATGCTAGGAGAGTTAACAGCATAATTTTTTTTTTTTTGGATCTTGCTCTGTCACCCAGGCTGGAGTGCAGTGGCATGATCTCAGCTCACTGCAGCCTTGACTTCCTGGGCTCAAGTGATCCTCCTACCTCAGCCTCCTAAGTAGCTAAAACTACAGGCATGCACCACCACACCTGACTAATTTTTGTAGAGATGGGGTTTCACCATGTTGCCCAGGCTGGTCTTGAACTGCTGGACTCAAGCAATCCTCACACTTTAGCCTCCCAAAGTGCTGGGATTACAGGCATGAGCCACCGTGCCCAACTAAGAGCATAATTTAAGCCATCTTTTTCTAACTCAGCTTATTCCAACACTGGCTACATATGAAAATTACTAGGAAGTTTTGAAAAATACTGCTGCCCGGACCCCAACCAGAGAATGTTGTGATTGGTCTGTGGTGGGGCCTGGACTTGGGTACTTTTGGTGATTCTAAGGTGAATCCAGGGTTGAGAACCGCTGCTGTAATTTTATCTGGTCATTGCCACCAACTTGACTGAATCCTCTCTCTTCCCCACCCCCAATCCATTTTAAACAGCCTGTGTCTTCCCAAGGCTATAGTTTCCCAGTTTTCATATTTCTGTCTATATTTCTCCAAAGTAGATTTGGGGAAGGAGGCAGAAACCCTGGTAATTTACCATGTTGGCAGGAACTAGAATTCTCCCTCATGTTGTCTGTCTTCACAGGAGGTCTCAGCATGAAACAGCAGCAGTGGTGTGGGATGACTGCCAAAACGGGCACCGTGCTGTCAGGGGTCTTCACCATCATGGCCGTAGACATGTATCTCATCTTTGAACAGAAGCACCTAGGGAATGGCAGCTGCACTGAAATCACACTGAAGTACAAGGCTGTAAGTGGCATCATAAATAACTTCATCATCTGCTGGAGTTTTAAAATCGTCCTCTTCCTGTCTTTCATCACCATCATCATCAGCTGCTTCCTCCTGTACTCAGTGTATGCCCAGATCTTCAGGGGCCTGGTCATCTACGTTGTCTGGATTTTTTTCTATGAAACTGCAAACGTCGTAATACAAATCCTCACCAACAATGACTTTGGCATTAAAGAGGTCAGAATCATGCGCTGGTTTGGCTTGGTGTCTCGTACAGTCATGCACTGTTTCTGTATGTTCTTTGTCATCAACTATGCCCACATAACCTACAAAAACCAGAGCCAGGGCAATATAATTTCCTACAGGAGACGAATTTCTACAGCGGAGGCTCTCCGCAGCGGAAATAAAAGATTATCAGTTTTGGGTGGGCTCAGTGGCTCACACCTGGAATCCCAGTACTTTGGGAGGCAGAGGTAGGTGGATCGCCTGAGGTCAGGAGTTCAAGACCAGCCTGGCCAACATGGCAAAACCCCGTCTCTACTAAAAAAAATAGAAAATTAGCCAGGCGTGGCGGCACACGCCTGTAATCCCAGCCACTAGGGAGGCTGAGACTGGAGAATCACTTGACCTGGGAGGTGGAGGTTGCAGTGAGCCGAGATCGTGCCACTGCACTTCAGTCTGGGTGACAGAGCAAGACTCTGTCTCAAAAAAAAAAAAAAAAAAAAAGTTAGCAGCTTTATCCACCACTATAAGCAATCATGTTGGCCCTTTTCTTTCCCCTGAGAGGTAGGTGTCTCAGGTTCCCAGGGTAGTTCTATTTCCTTTTTTTTCCCCCACTTTTGCTTAGCAGTTCTGCAAGCAGAGACCCTACTGCCACTCTTTCAGGAGAACATGGAGAGAAAATGTGATTATAATCACAACTGGAACATCCTGCTCATTGAGGGTATTTAGTTAAAGGACATTGTGATTTATCAAACCTTCTGTGAACTCCACCTTTCTATCACCTGATTGGTCAAAATGAATGGAATAAGATGAAGCTGAATTGCAGTATGGCAATCCTTTTTTTCTTGGCATCTTCATTAGCCTTCAACCCACAACTCTTTAATTTAACCCTGGGATAAGCAAATCTGTATTTATACCTCAGATTTTTGTAGCACAAAGGATACTGTTGGCCCTGGGGTGGGTTTGTGCTATGATTTCCCCACTATATCTTCTGTTTTATTCCAGCTAAGAAGAAGAGTAAAAATAGAGAAAATTCGTCCTTCAATTTATGTCTTGAATTTCCCCACCCTTCCCAAATTTGTCAAGGAGTGTGAAAGCCACCTTCTTAATCAAAAGATATATGTTAAACATATTTCTGCATCTGTTGCTGTGCTGTACTGTCTAGTGTGAACACTGTACTGAACATTGTCTATACACTGTATACAAAAATGTATAAGATATGAATGACTATGAGAATTTTGTAGTTTAGTGGAAGAAAGTAAATTATTGTTTATGAACCAATTAGCCAATCATATAAGACCGTATATGATTACATACTATCATAAACAAACAGACATCACTTTGCATTCAGGTTCAGAGACTGTCTGATGCACGTTTTTTATTTTTGAGGCTGAGTCTGGCTCTGTCGCCCAGGCCAGAGTGCAATGGTGCGACCTCGGCTCACTGCAACCCCGCCGTCCCGGGTTTAAGAGATTCTCCAGCTTCAGCCTCCTGAATAGCTGGGATTACAGGCACAGGCCACCATGCCTGGCTAATTTTCTTATTTTTAGTAGAGACAGGGTTTTGCCATGTTGGTCAGGCTGCCCTTGAACTCCTGACCTCAGGTGATCCACCTGCCTCAGCCTCCCAAAGTGCTGGGAGTACAGGCGTGAGTCACCCACTGCTGCTCTAATAACTGAGTAATTTATAAAGAGCTGAGATTTATTTTTTCACACTTTTGGAGGCTAGAAGTTCAATATCAAGGTGCCAATAGGTTTGGTGTCTGGTAAGGGCCTGCTCTCTCTGCTTCCAAGATGGTGCCTTGTTTCTGTGTCCTCCAGAGGGCACAAACACTGTCCTTGCATGGCAGAAGGGATGGAGAGGCAAAAGAAACTAGCTAGTTCCCTCCCGTCCCTTTATAAGGTCACTTATTCCATTCATGAGGGCTCTGCCCTTTTGATTTAATCACCTCCTAAAGGCCCCATCTTTTAATGCTGTTGCATTAGGAATTAAGTTTCAATATGAATTTTGGGGACAAACAGTCAAGCCACAGCTCTCACCATTTGCCAAGCTGTCCTCATCACTGTCTTCCCCACTCCCATCCTAAGTGTTCTCCTGCCCCTGTGCTTCTAACCTCAGAGGATGGGCTGTCCTCCATCCAGGTGCTCATCCCAGACTGCTTCTCCCACAACCCCAGGCCCCAAATCTGTCCCCCAACATCCCTCTGCTGCCTTACTTCACCTTATTTCTTTCCATAGCCTCTCAACTGCTCTGCCTACCTCCACCTTTGCTCCCTTTCTGACCCATGGCCCTCACAGCAGCAAGAGATTTTTCTAAAATGCAGATTGGGCCAGGCACAGGGGCTCACGTCTGTAATCCCAATACAGGCCAAAGCGGGCGGATCACTTGAGGTCAGGAGTTCAAGACCAGCCTGGCCAACATGGTGAGACCCCTTCTCTACTAAAACTACCAAAATTAGGCAGGTATAGTGGTGGGCACCTGTAATCCCAGCTACTCGGAAGGCTGAGGCAGGAGAATCGATTGAACTTGGGAGATGGGGATTGCAGTGAGCCATAATTGTGCCACTGCACTCCAGCCTGGGCAACAGAGTGAGACTTTGTCTCAAAATAAATAAATAAATAAAATACAAATCTGATTATGTCTGTCTGTCTGTCTCTCTCTCTCTCTCTCTCTCTCTCTCACACACACACACACACATACACACACGCACACATACACACCCTGAAAAATCTCTCCTTTGCCTTTCAGAGAAACATCCACATGGCTGGTAGCAGGTAAGGATCCTTCCTGATCTGGCCCCTGCCAACCTATACAGCCTTCCCCTCTGCTCAAGCCAAGCCAAACTTGCTGTTTCCAAAATGGCTTTTGCCTGTCCCTGTGCCTACCCCTTGGTGTTGTCCCCTTTGCTGGGGGTGAAGTCCCTCCTTTTTCTGCCTAGTTGATGCCCATGTCTTTTAAGAGCCAAGCTCAGCTATTGCCTGCTCCACAAGGCCTCCCCTGACTCTCATCCAATGATTTTCATCTCTCTCATTGTTACATCTTGACAACACTGAGCCATCTCTTCCTCTATCACATTTACCACATTGCATTGTAAGTTTTCTTTTTTCTTTTCTTTTCTTTTTTTTTTTTTTGAGACAGAGTCTCGCTCTGTAGCCCAGGCTGGAGTGCAGTGGCGTAATATCAGCTCACTGCAACCTCTGCCTCCCGGGTCCTGGTTAAGCAATTCTCCTGCCTCAGCCTCCCAAGTAGTTGGCACGTGTCACCATGCCCGGCTAATTTTTGTATTTTTAGTAGAGACAGGGTTTCACCATGTTGGTTAGGCTGGTCTTGAACTCCTGACCTCGTGATCTGCCTGCCTCAAGTTTTCTTTTTTCTTAATTAAAAAACAATTTTTATTCATTTATTTTATTTGTCTAGCTTCCACACCAGCATATTTACCTGTCTGTCTCCAGTGCCAAGCTCAGCCCCCAGCACCTAGTAGATACGCAATAGATGTTTGCTAAGTGAGTGTTGAATGAATAGAACGTACCAGAGGACCTTGGCTAGTGGCAGAAAGAGAAGTTAGGCCATTATTATAGTGACCCAGGAGAGAGGTGCCAAGGGTGGAGACCAAGGCTGGGGCAGCAGAGCTGTGGAACCAGTGGGGTTTATATAGAGATTTCCTTGAAACTCGCAACATAGACATAAAGCAAAGGAATAAAACTGTGTGGTTCAGGGCCCTATTTTTAGACAATTCAGGTGAGTACCCCGTGGATAGTGGCTGCTCTGGAAGCTGCTCTGTGAACCTAGCAGAGGTGAGGTTTCGTTGGTGAACGGGGAAGCATCAGTGCAGCTACCCAGCAGACAGCACACTGTCTCCCTCCTGGGCCCTCCAGGTTCTAGGCTGCACTGAGAGTTTTGTGTATCTGGAGTCACACAGGTTTGGGAGGATGGTGGGGAATAAAGTAGAAGAATATTTAGGATGAATCTGGAAAACATTATGCTAAGTGAAGTAAGCCAGATACCAAAGGACAAATGTTGTATGATTCCACTTACATGAGACACCTGGAGCAGGCAAATTCATAGAGACAGCAAGAAAAATGGTTAGTAGGGAGCGGGGGAAGAGGGGAATGGGGAGTTGATGTTTATAATGGGTACAGAGTTTTTGGTGGGGATGATGAAAAAGTTCTGGAGATGGCCGGGTGCGGTGGCTTATGCCTGTAATCCCAGCACTTTGGGAAGCCGAGGCAGGTGGATCACTTGTGGTCAGGGGTTCAAGACCAGCCTGGCCAACATGGTGAAACCCTGTCTCTAATAAAAATACAAAAAATTAGCTGGGCGTGCTGGCGCACGCTTGTAATCCCAGCTACTTGGGAGGCTGAGGCAGGAGAATCGCTTGATCTTGGGAGGCAGAGGTTGCAGTGATCGAAGATCGTACCACTGCACTCCAGCCTGGGTGACAGAGCAAGACCCTGTCAAAAGAAAGAGAGAGAGAGAGAGAGAGAGAGAAAGGAAGTTCTGGAGATGGATAGCGATATGCTTGCACGACAATATGAATGTACTTAATGTCACTGAATTGCACATTCAAAAAGGGCTAAAGTGGTGAATTTTACATTCTGTATATTTTACTGTATTTGGAGTTGATCCAGTGAGTGAAGAGGAGAGGGCTGGAGGGAGGCCAGTGGCAGCCTGTCTGTGCTCTGCCTGGCTGGACAGGACCCATTCTGGTCACCTCAGAGAGAGGCCAGGTCAGGCTTCCAACAAGTTGTCCCCCGTTGGACACTTGTCAGCCTGAGAGCAGCCCTGTGTTCTCCTCATGTGTGACTGTGCCCCTTCCTTTGCCCCACAACAGAGGTAGCTCGCCAGTGTAGCGAATGACGAGGAGAGAGGTTTGCTCGGGAGTCCTCTGAATTGGGAGCCAGTAAGAAGGAGATTCAGGTTGTGGAGGAACGTTTGCGCTGTAGGCCCAGCCTGCTCCAGCCTTAGGTCCCCCATTATCAACATGCCCTCAGCAGGGTCGGCTTGGGTGCCAGGTTCCTGCTCCCTGCCGTGAGTTGACCTCTAGAGCTCAGGTGTAACCTAGGTTGCAGCTGGAGGGCTGCCTGCTGGGCCTTCACCTGCACAATGGGGGCTTATTGTTAAGGCATCTTGGCCCTGGGCAGAGTCTTGCCTGGATCCATAAACCTTTACCCATTCCACTCCTGCTGGCCAAACCCTGTGACTTGGGACAAGGCTGGGCCATGGCCAGGGAGCAAATCAGGGAAATTTCTAAGGGCTTGGAAGGAAAGAGTAGCGGGGGCAGAGGATGTCAGGGATGATTCCAAGCCCTTGAGGAGCCATGAGAGTTTTCTGACTTCAGAGAAGCAAACTCCCCAGATGGGAGCTTTGTTCATACCATCATTATCCTCAATACAGGAACCTCTGAATTCCCACGAACCTACATCAACAGGAGCACTCTTTTTGCCACTTTAAAGCAAAGCTGAAGCTGGAACAGCAGAATTGGAAGCTACTTAGGAAGTCCTAGGCCAGTGATACATTCATTTCCCAATGATGTGGTCACGTCTAGCTAGTTAGGCCAGAGCAGGGGCCAGACCCCATGTCCCTTAACTTCCAGCCTATTGCCTGTCCACACACCATCATTGCTCTTAGCTCTCTGATTTATATCTAGTGACTTGGGGGATTTGTCTAAGGCTATCTCTGCCATCTTGTCACGTGTCTGTATGATTTTCTTCCTGCAGGAGGTGCTCTGGTAAAACAAGTATAAAATGAACGTCAGGATGTTCGCCCTCATGGTGGGCATCTTCTCTGTCCTCAGTACCATCCAGTTCTTCATCTTTAACCTGAACCAGAAGACATACATTGGCTGTGAGGCCAAGTTCAGCATCTACGTGGACTCAAAGTTGGAGCTAGTCACTTGGATCCTGTTCCACAGGGCTAACATCAGCACTGGCCTCTCCCTCGCCACCATCATAATCAGCTGCTTCCTCCTTTATTGTATCCACAAGAATATCTACATGGGGCTGCTGATCTATGCCATGTGGATCATCACTTACGAGCTCATCAACTTCTCCACAGTCCTGCTCCTCAACAGGATCATCAAAGATCACTTCAAGAAGCTGAGTTACTTGCACTGGATCTTCCAAATCTCACACATGCTCCTGCACTTTTTCTGTCTGCCCTTCATCGTCAAGCATGCATACAACCTTTATAAGGAATCCCAGACTGTGAGCAGGAAACGCCGCCACCGGCTCTCCTCCACCATTGGAATGAACTCATGACTACCTGTCCGTCTGGGAATGTTGTACCGGAGGTTAAACTGAACCATGCCAGGAAAGGTGGGAGGGAATGGTGCTCCTCAACAATGGAACCCTCCCTGCCCTGCCTGTCTTCTGTTGATGCTGCTTGGTTTGTCAGGGCTTTTGAGTTTTATGCACTGAGGAATGATTATCGGGAGAGGGCAGGTTGTGAGGATCAATTATTTTACAGATGTGTTGTGTGACCTGTTTTAGCAGTTAATGATATGTGGCCTTGTGCTCACTTAACCGTCTCACTGGTGTCTGTTTTTGCCTCTCACTGTCCCCTCTCCTCTGCACTTCCTTAGTTTCTAGTTCTTCCTTTATCGGTTGGCCCACAGACGCCGGTTCTGCTGAGTCCTCTGGAGCAGTGTTGTCCAATAGAACTTCCTGTGGTGATGGAAATGTCCTCTATCATGTGTGGCGACTGAGCACTTGGAATGTGGCTATTACAACCCAGTCACCCAATTTTAAATTTTATTCTTTTTTAGCTAATTTCCATTTCAATAACTATGTATGGCTGGCTCAAGACTAGCCTATCGGCCCAGCATGGTGGCTTTCGCCTGTAATCCCAGCACTTTGGGAGGCCAAGGCAGGTGGATCACTTGAGGTCAGGAGTTCAAGACAAGACTGACCAGCATGGTGAAACCCGCTCTCTACTAAAAATACAAAAATTAGCCGGGCGTGGTGGTAGATGCCTGTAATCCCAGCTACTCAGGAGGCTAAGGCAGGAGAATCGCTTGAACCCAGGAGGCAGAGGCTGCAGTGAGCTGAGATCGTACCATTGCAGTCCGGCCTGGGCAACAAAAGCGAAACTCCGTCTGAAAAAAGAAAAAAAAAAAAAAAAAAAAAAAAAAAAAAGACTACCCTATTGGACAGCACAGCCTTCTGGAGATTCACTTTACTCCTGCAGTAACCAGAGAAAAGACCCCTGTCTAGAGTCATGCCTCACCCTGCTTCCCTCATACTTTCCAGAAAGCAATTTCTCATGTTGGTTCACAATAACATAGCAAGAAGAATCCCCATTTAAGAAAGTGCCAGGATTTCTCAACTGAAGCACTATTGACATTCCGGACTGGATAATTCTGTCCTGTAGGGGACTGTCCTTTGCATTGTAGAATGTTTAGCAGCATCCCTGGCTTCTACCTACTATTTGCCAGTAGCATCCCCCTGTCCCTCATGCTGTCATGACCAAAAATATCTCCAAGGAATTAAGCCCAGCCATCCCCTCCTGGGCTGGTGGATTACGTACTTTTCAAGTCAGATAATAAAACAGGATCAGCTGGGCAAGGTGGCTCACACCTGTAATCCCAGCACTTTGGAGGCCGAGGTAGGTGGATCATTTGAGGTCAGGAGTTCGAGACAAGCCTGGCCAACATGGTGAAACCCCGTCTCTACTAAAAATACAAAAATTAGCCGGGTGTGGTGGTGCCTGTAATCCCAGCTACTCGGGAGGCTGAGGCAGGAGAATCGCTTGAACCCAGGAGGCGGAGGTGGCAGTGAGCTGAGATGGCTGGGGGACAGAGTGAGACTCCATCTCAAAGAACGAACAAACAAAAAAACACAAAAACAGGGCCAGGCGCAGTGGCTCACGCCTGTAATCCCAACACTTTGGGAGGCCGAGGCAGGCAGATCACGAGGTCAGGAGATCGAGACCATCCTGGCTAACACAGTGAAACCCCGTCTCTACTAAAAATACAAAAAATTAGCCGGGCGTGGTGGCGGGCGCCTGTAGTCCCAGATACTCAGGAGGCTGAGGCAGGAGAATGGCCTGAACCCGGGAGGCGGAGCTTGCAGTGAGCCGAGATCGCGCCACTGCACTCCAGCCTGGGCGACAGAGCGAGACTCTGTCTCAAACAAACAGACAAAACAGAAACAAGGACCAACCCTTTGAAAAACAAAAAGTACCCCCCAAAATATCTCCAGGCATTGTCAAACATCCCATGGGGTGGGGGTGGTGGGGGGCAAAGTTGCCTCTAGTTGAGAGACGCTATTGTAAAGCAACAAGCCCTGTGTTGAGAGCTGGCAGGCCCCTGCCTTGAACTAGGAGCGCCGCTTTTCCTGAGAACTCTTCACATTCACCAGTTGTGCAGTCTTCATCCTAATGCTCCTATTTTATGGTTTGATGAAACTGAGACTCACTGGGCTTCAGTGATGAGATCAAGGTCACATGGTAGCAAAAGCAGGACTTGCATCTCATCATCTGACTTCATACACGAAACTCGGCTCCCTGATTCATTCTTACTTTTACCAAGATAAAAAGGAAGCACCTCCTTTTAGGGTAGTTCCTTTTCCCTTGAAAAATGTTGGGAGTGAAGTCAAGAGACCTGTTTGTTTGTTTTGGCCATACTCTTCCAAACCATGAGCATAACAATGACAGTCGCTGGCTTTTACTGAACACTCAGTGCCAGATACTATCCTAGAATTCACTCAACTCTTTCCACCACCGATTTAAACCTAGGCCAGTTCCCCAAATGACCACAAGATGGCAGTCAGTACTAAGCTTTTGCTTAGAGCTGTTGGCCCCTAAACCAGATCCTCTAAGGGTGGCTGTTTAGGATTTACGGAGCTTCCAGCTGATGACTGGGAGCTAATGTGTGTGTCTCTGCCCCAGTCTCACAAGGCATGCCTTGTCTGATTGTGACTTGCTGGTACCAGAAACACAAAATATAAAACGTGGGCCAACTTCTGGGTTCTGATTCCCCATCCCGGTTGAGGTCACTAGGGTGAGAGGTAGGCCTGGGCAACACTGGGGAACTGGAGACCTGTGTGCTGAAGAAGTGTACGGAGAAGCAGAGTTCCAGGAATCAGCTCAACTGAGAGTTACTTTAGTTGAGAAAGTTTAAGACACTCAAACGCAAGGTTGTGCTATCCTCTATACCAAGACTCCTCAAAAGCACGGTGGCCTCTGCCTTCACTTCCTGGTCTCCTGCTCTTTCTGGAACCCAGCCAGTGAGGTTTCACCGCCACCACCCCGCTGGGGCTGCTCTCGTCAAGGGGATCTCCACACTGCTCGAGCCGGTGGTCAGTTCTCTACCTTTGCTGACCTGTCCTGCAGTGGCTTTGGACTGCTGACCCCTCTCTCCCGCCGACAGGTTTCTCTGGCGGCCCCTCTGCCTCCATCTCCATCCCTCCCCTGCCGCACTGGCCCCTTCTCCTCAGTCTCCTTTGCTGGCCTCTCCTCATCTTCCTGACCTCCAAACACTGGAGTGCCCTTGGCGCAGCCCTTGGTCTCGTTCTCTGTCTCACTCGCTCCCGGCTCACCTGGTCCAGACCCATCACTGATAAGCCCCATATACATCTTCAGCCCGGACCTCTCCCCTAAACCCTGGCTTTGTTTATGCAGTCGCTTCCTTGATGTGGTAGCCGGCTCTAACATGGTTCCCAGAGATCTCTGCCAACTGATATTCACATTCATCACCTCTTCTTAGATGTGGGCAGGCCCCAGTGATCCTCTTCTAGCAAAGAGAACATAGCAAAAGCGATGGGGTGTCCTTTCCAAGGTTAGGTTACAGAAAGACAATGACGTCACTGCTGCCCGCTCTGTGAAGGAAGCTGGCTATCATGTTGAAAGTATCTTTATGGAAAGGCTCACACTGCCAGGAGCAGAGGTCGCTAACCAAGAGCCCGTGAGGAACGGAATCCTATCAACAGCCCCATGAGGGAGCTTGGAAGCAGATCCTCCCCTACACAACTCTTTTTTTTTTTTTTTTTAATACAATATGGGGGGGGTCTCCCTATGTTGCCCAGGCTGGTCTTGAACTCCTGGCCTCAGGCTATCCTCCCACCTTGGCTTCCCAGAATGCTGAGATTATAGGCATGAGCCACCATACCCAGTCAGGATACGTTTTGGGGTGGTTATTGTTGTAGAGACATTTTTGTAGAGATGTGACATGTACTAGTTATCTATTACTGCATAACAAATTACCCCCAAATTAGCAGCTTAAGACAGCACATTGATTGTGTCTTAGTTTCTGCGGTCAGGAGTCCAGACACAGCTCACCTGGTTCTGATTCAGATTCTCTCAGGCTCTCACTCAGGATGTCTCTACTTCTATTTGCTTTTTAGAGACAGGGTTGCACTCTGTCACCCAGGCTGGAGTGCAGTGGTGCAATCATAGCTCACTGCAGCCTTGAACTTCTGGGCTCAAGCGATCCTCCCACCTCAGCCTCCTGAGTAGCTGGGAATACAGGTGTGCCACTGCATCCAACTAATGTAAAAAAAAACTTTTTTAATTTTCTTAAAATGTGGGAGTGTAGCCGGGCATGGTGGCTCACGCCTGTAATCCCAGCACTTTGGGAGGCTGAGGCAGGCGGATCACCTGAGGTCAGGAGTTCAAGACCAGTCTGGCCAACATGGTGAAACCCCCTCTCTACTAAAAATATAAAAATTAACCAGGCATGGTAGCAGGTGCCTGTAATCCCAGTTACTCAGGAGGCTGAGGCAGGAGAATTGCTTGAACCTGGGAGGTGGAAGTTGCAGTGAGCTGAAATCGCGCCACTACACCGCAGCCTGGGCAGCAAGAGCAAAACTCCATCTTAAATAAATAAATAAAAATTGGGGAGTGTATCCCAATCAACACTCCTGATTTTCTCCTGTATACCTTGCCCTAACCCCCAGTCTTTGCCACCTCTACCCTTCCATTGCTCAAGTTAAAGACCCAGCAGGCATCCTTGGGTCCTCTCTTTCTCTCAGCCTGTATCTAACTCCTCAACACTCCCCATCAGCCCACCCTTCAATATAGATCCATATCCAACCACTTCATATCACCTCCCCTGCCGCCTCCCTGGCCCAGGCCATCACCATCTCCTGCCCAGGCGGTTGCAGTAGCAGTTGCTGACGGGCCTCCCCCGTGCCACTGTGTTCCCTTTACAGTCAGTTCTCCGCCCAGCCACCAGAGGGCTCCTGTTGAAACCTGAGTCAGATCAAGTCCCTCCTCTACTCCCTCCTCACCTGCCAGGGCTCCCCACCACACTCAGGGTAGAAATTCCAAGTCTTGGCCGGGCGCGGTGGCTCACGCTTGTAATCCCAGCACTTTGGGAGGGCGAGGCGGGCGGATCACGAGGTCAGGAGATCGAGACCACGGTGAAACCCCGTCTCTACTAAAAAATACAAAAAATTAGCCAGGCGTGCTGGCGGGCGCCTGTGGTCCCAGCTACTCGGAGAGGCTGAGGCAGGAGAATGGCGTGAGCCCGGGAGGCGGAGCTCGCAGTGAGCCGAGATTGCGCCACTGCACTCCAGCCTGGGCGACAGAGCGAGACTCCGTCTCAAAAAAAAAAAAAAAAAAAAAAAAAAGAAATTCCAAGTCTTTACCACGGCATGCCAGCTGCTAAATAACCCAGTCCCCTGTCACCCTCTGATCTGCCTTCTAACCACTTTGTCCACCCCGCCTCCCTCTGCGGCAGCCACGCTGTCTTCCTTTCCTTTCGGTCCCCATAACGCAGCCAGCACACTCCAGCCTCAGGGCCTTTGCACTCACTGTGCCTTCCGCCTCTAATATTCTTACTCCAGCTATTCACCAGCTTCCTCTCTTGCTCAAAAGGCATCAGAGAGGCCTTCCCTACCAACGGGTGTGAAACAGCCCCTCCCTACCCCATCCCATGTGTCTCTTTCCCACTTACTCTGCTACACTTCTTCATAACATGTAGTATCACCTGACTTTATATAGTTGCCTCTCCCACCACCCCCCAAAAATGTGAGCACCATATTTACTTCACCGTTGTTTTCCCAACACCTAGTTCAATGCCCAGCATGTAGCAGGTGCTTGATAAAGATTTGTGGGATGAAGGGACATAGACTCTCAGTTTTGGTTTTGTTTTGGAGACAGAGTCTCTGTCACCCAGGCTGAAGTGCAGTGGCACCATTGTGGCTCAGTGCAACCTCCGCCTCCTGAGTTCAAGCGATTCTCCTACCTCATCCTCCTGAGTAGCTGGGACTACAGGTGCCCACCACCACTCCGGGCTAATTTTTGTATTTTTAGTAGAGATGGGGTTTCACCATGTTGGCCAGGCTGGTCTCGAACTCCTGACCTCAGGTGATCTGCCTGCCTCGGGCTCCCAAAGTGTTGAGGTTACAGGCATGAGTCGCCACGCCCGGCCTATGAGGGGCAAATTATTACTGTTCTTTCAGCCTCCTGTTCCTACTCCTTTCTTCTCTCATTCAATTCTGTAGTCTCTGGTGAAGAATCTAGACACAGGTAGGAAAATACCACAAAGGATATTATTTCAGCCCCTTATTCTTTTCCTCCTTTCCCAGTCCTGTTCCCTTGCACCAACTGCTGCCACTAGAAGCACCACTTCATCTGCCAGCTCCATCTCACCAAGTGGAAAACAAGTCTTTCTAACAGTGCAGGTGTCCCTGGGAAGAGCAACACTCTTAAGAGTTGTCACCCACCCTTGACACTTTCAGTCCGTGAAGATTCCCCAGCCTTCCGTCCTACTTTTCTTCATACAGTTTATTACTGTGTTGCAGACCCTGAATTAGGAATTGAGGAATACCTGTGGGAGCAAGACACAGTCCACATTCCAAGGGGCTCCCAGCCTAGTGAGGGGCCAAGCCACCTAGGCCGTTTGGACCCAGGATGATAGGTGCTGGAGGAAGCACTGGGGACCACAGAAGGGGACCTTGGAGGTGGAGAGTCAGGGAAGTCTTCCTGGAGGAGAAAAGCTCTAAGCCGAGTCCTGGAAGATAGTATGATTTAGCCCTTAGAAGTCTGGGTGCAGTGGCTCACGCCTGTAATCCTAGCACTTTGGGAAGCTGAGGCAGGAGGATGGCTTGAGCCCAGGGGTTCAAGACCAGCCTGGGCAATATAGTAAGACTTCATCTCTACAAAAAATTTAAAAATTAGGCCGGGCACGGTGGCTCATGCCACGCCTGTAATCCCAGCACTTTGAGTTCGGGCAGATCATTTGAGTTCAGGAGTTTGAGACCAACGTGGCCAACATGTCAAAACCCCGTCTCTACCAAAAAATACAAAAATTAGCTGGGCATGGTGCTGGGTGCCTGTAGCCCCAGCTACTCAGGAGCCTGAGGCAGGAAAATCGCTGGAACCCGGGAGGTGGAGGTTGCAGTGAGCCGAGATCACTCCACTGCACTCCAGCCTGGGTGACAGGGCAAGACTTTGTCTCAAAAAAATAAAAATTAAAATTAAAATTAGCCAAACATGGTTTGGCTGGTGGTGCGTGCCTATATCCCAACTACTTGGAAGTCTGAAGTGGGCGGATCACTTGAGCCTGGGAGGCAGAGGTTGCATTGAGCCAAGATTGTGCCACTGCACTCCGCCTGGGTGACAGTGAGACCATGTGTCAAAAAAAAAAAAAAAAAGAAAGAAAAAGAAAAAAGAAAGGAGGGAGGAAAAGGAAAGTTGGGAGCCTGAGAAGGTGCAGGTACCCCTGGGATAGCAGATCTGTAAGCGTTTTTCAGTCATTTCCACCTAGGGTGACAGGAGGGGCTGTGTGCAGGGGATGATGGTGTCAAGAGGAAGCAAGCAGGCATGGAACTTCCCCAGAGAGAAGAGGGTCTCCGCTTTCCCACGGCCTCTGCTCTTAGGTGTCTAACCACCAAATATTTCTTCAGCAACTTTCCCACCTGACTGTGGCTGCCTTTAACTCCAAGTCATTTCTAGCAATAGTGTCCCACGGAGGATAAACTTCATTCTCCGTCAGCTTCCTCCCACTGGTTCAAGATGTGTCAATGTTTCCATGAGGTTTACTTCTTTTCACCTCACGGCTTTCACTCTTCATTTCCCTGGCCTCCTTTCCCCTAGTCCTCCCCACATGGATTGCTACCTTTCTTCAGTCTCTTTTTTTTTTTTTTTTAATTTTTTTAAAATGTTTTTGCTGTGTCACCCAGGCTGGAGTGCAGTGGCACCAGGCTCAAGTGATCCCGCTTCAGCCACCTGAGTAGCTGGGACTACAGGTGCATGCCACCACGCCTGACTAATTTTTGTATTTTTCTGTAGAGACAGGGTTTCGCTATGTTGCCCGGGCTTGTCTTGAACTTCTGGGCTCATGTGATCCTCCAGGCTCTGCCTTCCAAAGTGTTGGGATTACAGGCGTGAACCACTGTGCCCGGCCTCCTCAGTGTCTTCTGACTGTTGGTCTGTACACACGGACTGAAGCTTTGCTTCCCCCCAAGCCCCACTGCATCCCTCTCTCCACCCAGCAAGTGTTTTATGAAGGGCCCTGGGAGCCAGCCCTGGAGGAGGCTGCCTGGAGACAAGGACTGAGCCCCTGACTCGCAGACACACAGGGAAGATGCGCAGGGAAGCACTCCCAGCCTCCCTCCCGTGTCGTCCTCTCACCAGCTATTAGTAAAAGAGGGACTCATTTAAATGCTTACTTTTTTCCCACAAATAAATTATGATTTTATTCCCTGGGAAATAGTTTTTACAAATGCCTCTGATCATATTTTGTTTCATTAACAGGGGATTTTTTTGTTTTGTTTTACATCTCTTTTGTTATTATTTTTTTAATTTTACTTTAGATTCAAGGGCACGTGTGCAGATTTCTTTTCTTTTCTTTTCTTTTTTTTTTTTTTTTTTTTGAGATGGAATCTCACTCTGTAGCCCAGGCTCTGGAGTACAGGGGTGTGATCTCGGCTCACTGCAACCTCCACCTCCTGGGTTCAAGTGATTCTCTTGCCTCAGCCTCCCGAGTAGCTGGGATTACAGGCACTCACCACCATGCCCGGCTAATTTTTGTATTTTTAGTAGAGAAAGGGTTTCACCACGTTGGCCAGGATGGTCTCGGACTCCTGACCTCAAGTGATCTGCTGGCCTTGGCCTCTCAAAGTGCTGGGATTACAAGTATGAGTCACTGCACCTGGCTGGATTCCCCAGTTTTGTGATCCTCACCCTTCTCCAACCTTCCACCCTCTAGTAGGCCCCAATGTCTGCTGTTCCCTTCTTCGTGTCCATATGTACTCAGTGTTCAGCTCCCACTTGCAAGGGAGAACACGCGGTATTTTTTTTCTGTTCCTGTGTTAGTTTGCTTAGGAAACAAGGGTTTTATGCATGTGTGTTTGGTGTATGATTGTGTGTGTCTGTGCATCTGTATTGTGTGTGTGAATGTATGCATTCGGGTCTGTGTGTATGTTTGCAATCTGGGTTTGTGCACGTGCATGCTTGTATTTGTGTCTGTTGTGTCTATGTGTGTATGTTTGTGTATCTGTGTTTGCGTATGTGAATATGTGTGTGTATTTGTGTATGTTGTGTCTGTGTGTCTGTGTTTGTGTGAGTATGTGCGTGTATTTGTATATGTTGTGTCTGTGTGTATGTTTGGGTATCTGTGTTTGTGTATGTGAATATGAGTGTGTATTTGTGTATGTTGTGTCTGTGTGTATGTTTGTATGTCTGTGCTTGTGTGTGTGTGTGTGCTTGTGTATATGTAAAAGACTGAGTTAAATAATTACTTGGCGATTATCAGAAATAACTTTCATATTAAAGATACACAAAACTCAAAATTTTGTCAGACTTTACATGTTTTTAAAATCTCCTTCTGCCTCTTACCAAGGATACAGAAATGTATCCCGTGAGGGGCATCTTATTTAAAGTGTGTGTTTGGTTTCTTCTCCTGACAGAGTGTGGCACTGACAAGATGTCTTTTATGAATGATGTGATGGAGAATGGATTTGAAGTCAGCCTGCTTCTCAAATGGAGTTTTGGGGGAAATAAAGGATTCCTTTCAGAGGCACTGGGAGAAAGTACTTGTAAAAGTGTCCCAGTGGCTGGGCACAGTGGCTCATGCCTGTAATCCCAACATTTTGTGGGGCCGAGGCAGGAGGATCACTTGAGCCCAGGAGCTCAAGACCAGCCTGAGCTGGTCACTACAGGGCAGCGTGGTGAGACCCTGTCTCTAAAAAACAAGAAAAGAAAAATAAAAGGTGCCCAAGCAATTAGGAGTCCTGTCAATTCATCAAATAAACATTTTGCAGCTCCTTTTCAAGGATTTCCCAGCTCCCGGCATCTTCCTCTCCAGCCTCCTCCCTGCTACCCAGACCCCAGCCTGGCCCCACCTGCCCCACCCTTCGATCTGAGGAGCTCTTGCATTTTGGGGCCTGATTGGGATGATTTTATTTAGCATTTGATCACCTGTGTACAATAACCATCCACCTTCTCCAACTTCTGATATCCTGGAGCACACCTATGTTTCCCAAACATATGCGTTCACACCTTCTTTCATTCATCAAAATTTATTCATTCATCAAAACGTATGGCTTGTCAACTATATGCCAGGCATTGTGCTAAGTGAGGCAAAAATAAAAAGCAAAATGCAGTCTTGGCCCTGAATCAAGAAGGGAGCGTGTCAGGAAGTCATTACAGTACTATGTGATAAATCAGGTAAGAGAGGAAGTCCGAAGTGCTACGTTATCTCTATTTGTCAGTGATTCATTCAACGAATCTTTATTGAGTTTATACTAAATATATCAGACCCTGTTCTAGATATTGGAGTGACAAAGGTGAAGAAAACAGATAAATTCCTGCTTTCACGAAACTTACATTCTGAGGAGGGAAGACAGATGATAAGCAACGAAACATGCACATCTGTGTAATCATTTCAGCTATGATAGGTGCTGGGAAGAGAATAAGACAAGGTAGAATAATAGAGAGTTTGGTCCCAAATAACGAGACTTTGCCAGTGCTAGTAATTCTGTCCTCTCGTGATTGACTGGCTCAGGAATAGGCTCATGACTCAATGGAGACGGGCAGCCGGGAGGCCTTTGGACAAAGGATGTCTCTCTGGGGAGGTGATGCTTAACCCCACTGAGAAGATCTGTGAGACATTTGAAGCAAAGAGCAAGTGCAAAGTGCCAAGCAGGGGGAGCAAGTCTGGGGTGTTCAAAGAACAGTCAGGAAGCTGGGCGCGGTGCTTCACACCTATAATCCCAGCACTCTGGGAGGCCCAGGCAGGCAGATCATCTGAGGTCAGGAGTTCAAAAGCAGCCTTGGCCAACGTGGTGAAACCCCATCTCTACTAAAAATACAAAAATTAGCCGGGCATGGTGGCAGGCGCCTGTAATCCCAGCTACTCAGGAGGCTGAGGCAGGAGAATCTCTTGAACCTGGGAGGCGGAGGTTGCAGGCAGCCGAGATCGCGCCACTGCACTCCAGCCTGGGTGACAAGAGTGAAACTCCATCTCAAAAAAAAAAAAAAAAAAAAGAAAGCCAGTGACTGGAGCATGGTGAGGAGAATATGGAAGACAAGGTGGACCAGTATGCCTTTCAATCCCTCTAATGTACCTTCCTGGGCCGCAGAGCAGAAAGCTAAAACCAACATTCCAGATGCCTTGGCAGATACAGTCCTGGAGGCTGCACCTGGAGAGTGAACTTGGGAAGGTGGAAGTGAGGCAGAGCCCATCTTCCTGCTGCCTTTGACTTTGCTGCTGGCAAGTAAGGTCATGGAGACTCCTTGGATCTCTGCAGCAACGTTCCAGTGTTTGATCACTAGCTTAGTGAGCAGCTGTAGCTTCCTGATCCCTGTCTTCCTGTCGGGAGCAGTGGCAGTGGCTGTCCTAGGGGACCAGTTCAGTGGTGTTCTTTCAGGACTTACTCCCAAAGGCCAAGCATGAAGCCTCCTATACCCCTCCTTCCAAGGATGTTGAAGGAAGCAAGTCCCTGTATTAAATCCCTTTCTGCTACAGATACCTGCAGTGGTCTCCTGGTTCTCTGCAACTGGTCCTGGGTGATGCAGAGGTTTGGGGGACCCAGCTCTCATCCTCCAGGAGACCCCACCATGAAGCAGAGAAGAACCCACTAACCCTGCTCTCTGTTTCCCATGACAGAGCCAAGTCCTTATTCATAATGAAACATTGATCCTGACTTCAGAGTAGTTCAAACTTGGTCAAAGAATTGTGGGCAGTCTTAATAAACATAAATCCACAAGTTTCTCTTTGTCATATTTGTTGACTTGCTCAAATAATTTTTATTTTTTATTTTTTTTAGAGACACGGTCTCTCTCTGTTATCCAGGCTGGAGTGCAGTGGTGTGGTCACAGCTCACTGCAGCCTCACACTCTTGGGCTCAAGCAATCCTCCTGCCTCAGCCTCCTAAGTTGCTGGAACTACAGGCACACACCACCATGCCTGGCTAATTTTTATGTTTTGTAGAGATGAGGTCTTGCTTTGTTGCCCAGGCTGGCCTCGAACTCCTGGCCTTAAGTGATCCTCCCCACCTCAGCCTCCCAAAGTGCTGGGATCACAGGCGTGAGCTACTGTGCCTGGCCTTAAATAGTTTAAGCAGATGTGGCAGGCTTGATTTCCTTGGGCCATCTATTTCTGAGTAGGTTACACTTGGCTAGATGTTCAATGACCTGCTCATTATTACAATTTTATAGACTAGCCAGGTATGGAGGTGATACTGGTCTGCATTTCCAGGTGACTTGCCAATGAAAGTCAACACTTATGGAGTGCTACTGTGAGCAAGACCTGGACAAAAAGCACTGGGGGAGATTTTCCCTCCAGGTGCTTACCGTTTAGTGGAGAGAAATACAGAGATAAGCCATCAGAACTAACACTGATTGAGTGTTTACCAGGTACTGCTCCAAATGCTTTACATGAATGAACCAACTTATTTTTCAAGACAGTGAAATAAGTCATATTGTTTTTCCTGTTTTACATATAAGGAAACTGAGGCCCTGTGTTCCTGCCCTTGAGGTGCTCACAAGGTAGGAGGGGAAGCTGACAGCTAAGTACATTAATTGTGATATGGAATAATAAGGGGTTTGGGGGTACCAAGGGGTAGGTTAACTCTTTGTAGGTGACTTACTGGTAAGAAATCCTTCTTTGGAGAGGTGACACACAAGCTGGGTTTTGAAAAATATAAAATGAAGATGGTCTGCAAGGCCAATGGCTGTGGAGTGGAGGGTGGGTCAAGGGTCGGGGTTGGGGCAGAAGGCGTTCCAGAGGGAGGGCATGGCAAGTGCAAAGACAAGGTGGTGTGGAACAAGATGACGTGTTGCAGAAAGCGGCAGCTCAGTTGGGTTGCAGCAGCAGCTGGAAGGGAGGCTGGAGAGTGAGCAGCTGCCATGTCTTGAAGGGGACTCCCCTCCGCCACCCGCCCCCTCATCACCCCCAGCTCCCACTGCTGTGCTGAGTTTGCACTTTTCTCTGGGGCAGTGGTAAGGGTTGTAATTCATCCATTAGAGTATTGTGAAATCAGTTAAGCAGGTCAAAAAGGAATAGAATGGAACAGACTAGACTGGAATAAAAGAAAGATGCAATATTCTCGTATTAAGAGTAAATGCTATTCTGTAAAAATGCTTCCATTTTATATATTGTGATAGAGGCTGCAAGTTTTCCATCAATCCATTCTCCTCTTCTGTGTCTTAATAATCAAATCCCTGGCCGGGCGCGGTGGCTCACACCGGTAATCCCAGCACTTTGGGAGGCCCACGTGGGCAGATCACGAGGTCAGGAGTTCGAGAACAGCCTGACCAACACGGTGAAACCCCGTCTCTACTAAAAATACAAAGTTTAGCCCGGCGTGGTGGCGGGCAACTGTAATTCCAGCTACTCGGGAGGGTGAGGCAGGAGAATTGCTTGAACCCAGGTTTCGAAGGTTGCAGTGAGCCAAGATCCTGCCATTGCACTCCAGCCTGGGTGTCACAGTGAGACTCCGTCTAAAAAAAAAAAATGTTTTAAGCAAGTGAGCAATGTAATCAGATTCATGTTCCGAAGCTGAAAGGAATCTTAAGGATCACTTAGCCCAGTTATTCCTTCTTACAGACGGGAAACTTGAACCCACTGAGATTAAGCAACTTATTCAAGGTCCTGAGGCTCAGTGGCAAGAGCTAGTTTTTGAACCCTGATTTCTGAATCCAAGAACAGACCTCCTAAGTGTCACTAGCTGACAAAGATTCATTTATCTTGCTCTCTCTTTCAACCCTCAAATACACTTCAACATCATTTTATTCCTCTAATTTTCTAATTACTTCAACAAATATTTATGTATAACCCTATTATATACTAGGTTATAAAGACAGAGGAACACCTTCATAAAATTCTCCTTAGCTAGTATCATAAATAGATACGGAAGTAAATATTTCTAGGTTTATGCATGGATTCATACATATACATATCTTTCCTAGCTCTGACCACTGAGAGGGCATGGAAGCAATGATATCCTTGTAGCAACTGAGCACATCTAGAGCTCAGATTTTTTTTTTTTTCTTTTTTTTTTTTTTGAGACGGAGTCTCGCTCTGTCACCCAAGCTGGAGTGCAGTGGCGTGATCTCGGCTCACTGCAAGCTCTGCCTCCTGGGTTCACGCCATTCTCCTGCCTCAGCCTCCTGAGTAGCTGAGACTACAGGTGCCCGCCACCACGCCCAGCTAATTTTTTTGTATTTTTAGTAGAGACAGGGTTTCACCGTGTTAGCCAGGATGGTCTCGATCTCCTGACCTCGTGATCCGCCCGCCTCAGCCTCCCAAAGTGCTGGGATTACAGGCGTGAGCCACCGCGGCCGACCGAAGCTTTTTCATTTAATAAAGTCTCATTTGTCTATTTTTGCATTTTCTTTTGAGCTCTTACTCATGAATTATTTGCTTAGGCCAATGTCTAGAATTTTCCTAGATTTTTTTCTAGAGTTTTTGCAGTTTCAGGTCTTACATTTAAGTTTTTAATCCATCTTGAGTTAATTTTATATATGGTAAGAGGAGGTATGGGTCCTGTTTCCTTCTTCAGCATGTTGCTATCCCATTTCCCAGCACCACGTATTGAGTAGCGTGTCCTTTCCCTAGTGTAAATTTTTGTCAGATTTGCAAAGATCAGTTGACTATAGGTATGTAGCTTTTTTTCTGTTTTTTTTTTTATTATTATACTTTAAGTTTTAGGGCACATGTGCACAATGTGCAGGTTTGTTACATATGTATCCATGTGCCATGTTGGTGTGCTGCACCCAGTAACTCATCATTTAACATTAGGTATATCTCCTAATGCTACCCCTCCCCCCTTCCCCCACCCCACAACAGGCCCCGGAGTGTGATGTTCCCCTTCCTGTGTCCATGTGTTCTCATTGTTCAGTTCCCACCTATGAGTGAGAACATGCGGTGTTTGGTTTCTTGTCCTTGTGATAGTTTGCTGAGAATGATGGTTTCCAGCTTCATCCATGTCCCTACAAAGGACATGAACTCATCCTTTTTTATGGCTGCATAGTATTCCATGGTGTATATGTGCCACATTTTCTTAATACAATCTATCATTGTTGGACATTTGGGTTGGTTCTAAGTCTTTGCTATTGTGAATAGTGCCGCAATAAACATACGTGTGCATCTGTCTTTATAGCAGCATGATTTATAGTCCTTTGGGTATATACCCACTAATGGGATGGCTGGGTCAAATGGTATTTCTAGTTCTAGATCCTTGAGGAATCGCCACACTGACTTCCATAATGGTTGAACTAGTTACAGTCACCAGGTGAAGTGTTCTATTTTCCACTCTCTCCACCTGTTGTTTCCTGACTTTTAATGACCACCATTCTATGGTGTGATGTATCTCATTTGTTTTTTTGCTTTTCTGATAGCAGTGATGATGAGCATTTTTTCACGTGTAATTACCTTCTTTTTTTTTTTTTTTTTTTTTTTTGAGACGGAGTTTGCTCTGTCTCCTGATGGAGTGCAGTGCGTGATCTCGGCTCACTGCAAGCTCCGCCCCGGTTCACGCCATTCTCCTGCCCAGCCTCCCGATAGCTGGACTACGCCCCCCCCCCGGCTATTTTTGTATTTTTTTAGTAGACGGGTTCACGTGTCTCGATCTCCTGACTCTGATCCCCCTCGCTCCAAGTGCTGGATTACAGCGTGAGCCACCGCCGCCAGTATTCTTTTTTTTTTTTTTTTTTTACTGTTATTGATTTAAGTCTGCTTGATCTGAGTATAGGTACTCCTGCTCACTTTTGGTTTCCATTTGCATAGAATATCTTTTTCCACCCCTTTACTACCTTCAGTCTATAAGTGTCTTTACCAGTTAGGTGGATTTCTTGTAAGCAATATATGATTGGATTATTTTTTCTTATCCATTCCACCACAGATTTGGCTTTTAAATAGCATTCTTCAACAAAAGGACGAAGGTTTCTTGGAGAAGTGGTCGATTTCAGTGCTGGGAAGGGAAAAGACACGAGGAACCCGGAGTGGCTTATGGTGGCAGAGAGAAAGTGCTCAAAAAAGGATGGGAGCTCATTGAAAGGACTCAGGAACCAACCTGAAAGAGCTCCCAATGGCTAAAGCTGAAGCAGTTTGAGCAACAAAATAATTAACAATAGTGATGGATTCTATAACCCATAGAATAAAATACACATCCATGAGTCCATACTGATATAAATAACTGAATAAACAAAATGACCTTTACTTAACTAGATGACTGGAAATGTGAGAATTTCAATGCTCATAGCTGTGGGTAGGCTTGAATAATTATACTTCGTAGTATCTGGAATTAAAACCACTTGTAGGCCGGGTGCGGTGGCTCATGCCTGTAATCCCAACACTTTGGGAGGCCAAGGCGGGCAGATCACCTGAGGTCAGGAGTTCGAGACCAGCCTGACCAACGTGGAGAAACCCTGTCTCTACTAAAAATACAAAAATTAGCTGGGCATGTTGGCGGGTGCTTGTAGTCTCAGCTACTCGGGAGGCTGAGGCAGGAGAATTGCTTGAACCTGGGAGGTGGAGGTTGCAGTGAGCCGAGATTGTGCCACTGCACTCCAGCCTGGGTGATAGAGCGAGACTCCTACTCAAACAAAAAAAAAAAGAGAGAGAAAGAAGGTAGCAGAAGACAAATAACAACTTGAAACAAGGGAGACTTTTCTAACTGTCTTGGGAGGGGAATGGACTCAGCTAAGGGAGAATGCCTGTCTATATGGTGGTGCTGATTCCTGTACTGAGGAGGAGGGAGCTCTGGACAACAAGATGGACCAAGACGCAGGGGTGGGATGGGGAGATTGACTGGAAAGAGCAAACTCAAATGTCTGAGTCCACAATCCACTGTTTTGTCTGAGCTCTAGAATTCCCAAAGTATTGTTTTCATAGCAATTGTATAGTATTTCAGCCACCTCATGTGTTAACTCAGCATTTGAGGGCAGAGCTGAGAGCTCAACCTCCATTCGTAATGCGGTTTCTATAGGAAGATGTGTTGGATTTCAAGCAAATGATACACAAACAAACTTTTGAAACATGACCCTTTATAAGCAGAGAACTGCCTGCTCTTCTTTTTACTGGTTCTTAAACTCCTTAACACTCCCAGCTGTCCTCATGCTACTGTTCCTGGGTTTGGGGATTAAGCCTATGTTTGTCTTATTAAATTTTGATTTTCTAAACTTCAAATTCCAGGATGAGTTTGACCAGACAGGAAAGAAGGAAACCCAAGACCTGGCTCCTTCTGAGTCACATTTTTCCAACCCAGGCTGAGGCGGGTGGATCACTTGAGGTCAGGAGTTCGAGACCAGCCTAGCCAATATGGTGAAACTCTGTCTCTATTAAAAATACAAAAGTTAGCCAGGAGGCCAGGAGTGGTGGCTCACACCTGTAATCCCAGCACTTTGGGAGGCCGAGGCGGGTGGATCACGAGGTCAGGAGTTCGAGACCAGCCTGGGCAATATGGTGAAACCCCATCTCTACTAAAAATACAAAAAAAACCTAGCCAGGCGTGGTGGCGCACGCCAGTAGTTCCAGCTACTCAGGAGAGTAAGGCAGGAGAATCACTTGAACCTGGGAGGCAGAGGTTGCAGGGAGCCAAGATTGCGCCACTGCACTCCAGCCTGGGCAACAGAGGGAGACTCTGTCTTAAAAAAAAAAAATTAGCCTGGCATGGTGGTGCACATCTGCTGTCCCAGCTACTTGGGAGGCTAAGGCAGGAGATTCACTTGAACCTGGGAGGCGGAGGTTACAGTGAGCTGAGATTGCACCGTTGCACTCCAGCCTGGGCGACACAGGGAGACTCCATCTCAAGGGAAAAGAACAAAAAAAAAAGAAGATTTTTACAACCTAGCTTTATTAGTTTGTCTGAAGTAAACGCCTAGGTTGATAGATAATCCTGCCCCCTCCCCCGTTCCCGAGAAACCTGCTGTGACACCTGCAGCCAACATTCTCTTCTTAGGCCCCCAGTAGTGATCTGTATCTTTATAAAGGAGACAACATGTTTTGGTGCTGGGTTACCATTTACTTTATCATGTTATTATGTATCCTCTTGTCTGTTCTCTAGTTGTTCCCTGTACCCTACACCTGCCTTTTCATAAAACTGTGTGCCTTGACCTTACATTAGTCTGTAACATATTCATCTGTTAGGGCCTCCAAAAAGCCAAAGATAGCAGCAACACAGTGTGGTTTTTTTCTGTTTGCTTTTTTGTTTTTTTTGAGACAAGGCCTTGCTCTGTCGCCCAGGCTGGAGTGCAGTGGCATGATCTCGGCTCACTGCAGCCTCCACCTCCCAGGGTCAAGCGATTCTCCTGCCTCAGCCTCCCCAGTAGCTGGGATTACAGGCGTGTGCCACCACGCCCAGCTGATTTTTAGTAGAGACGGGGTTTCACCGTGTTGGCCAGGCTGATCTTGAACTCCTAACCTCAGATGATACTCCTGCCTCAGCCTCCCAAAGTGCCGGGATTACAGGCATGAACCACTGCACCTGGCCAGCAATGCAGTGTGTAAGGAAAGACCGTAAACTTGGGGGGGACACACAAACTTAGAATTCTACTCTGCCTTTTACTAGCCATGTGACCTTGGTAAATTATTCCATTTTGGAGTCTTGATTTACTAGTCTCTAAAAGGGAAATGACTGTACACTTATAAAGTGTCTGTCACATGCTAGGCACCCAATAAATCATCATCCCCATAAATAAGCACATGATGTATGACACCACTTAAATAAAATCCTACAACAGGCAAACCTAATCTACAGTGACAGAAAGCAGATCTGTGGTTGCCTGGGGCCAGTGAGGGTGGGATGGGGAGATTGACTGCAAAGGGCCCAGGGAACTTTTGGGGGTGGTGGAAATGTTCTGTATCCTGATTGTGGTCATGGTTACAGGGGCCTGTACGTTTGTCAAAACACATCAAACTGTGTGCTTAAAACGAGTGCTATTTAGTGTATGTAAATTACCCCTCAATAAAGTTTTTTTTTCTAAATATGTATTCTCGCTGGGCATGGTGGCTCACGCCTGTAATCCCAGCACTTTGGGAGGCTGAGGCGGGCAAATCACAAGGTCAGGAGTTCGAGACCAGCCTGGCCAACATGGTGAAACGCCATCTCTACTAAAAATACAATTAGCTGAGCATGGTGGTGGGCGCCTGTAATCCCAGCTACTCGGGAGGCTGAGGCAGGCGAATCGCTTGAACCCGGGAGGCAGAGGTTGCAGTGAGCCAAGATCACACCACTGCACTCCAGCATGGGTGACTGTGTGAGACTCCATCTCAAAAAATAAAATAAAATAAAATAATGTATTCTCTTTTTTTTTTTTTTTTTTTTGAGAGGGAGTCTTGCTCTGTTACCCAGGCTGGAGTGCAGAGGCACAATCTTGGCTCACTGCAAACTCTGCCTCCTGGGTTCAAGCGATTCTCATGCTTCAGCCTCCCGAGTAGCTGGCATTACAGGTGCCCGCCACCATGCCCAGCTAATTTTTGTATTTTAGAAGAGACGAGGTTTCACTATGTAGGTCAAGCTGATCTCGAACTCCTGACCTCAAATGATCCACCCGCCTTGGCCTCCCAAAGTGCTGGGATTACAGGCGTGAGCAACCACACCCAGCCGTATTCCCTTTCTTTCTCCATCAATTAAAATACATTGGATTTACCTGGGCAGGGTGGCTCACGCCTGTAATCCCAGCACTTTGGGAGGCCGAGGTGGATGGATTACCTGAGGTCAGGAGATTGAGACCAGCCTGGCCAACATGGTGAAACCCTGTTTCTACGAAAAATACAAAAATTAGTTGGGCATGGTGGTGCGTGCGTGTCTGTAACCACAGCTACTTGGGAGGTTGAGACAGGAGAATTGCTTGAACCTGGGAGGAGGCTGCAGTGAGCCAAGATCATGCTACTGCACTCCAGCCTGGGCAACAGAGCGAGACTCTGTCTCAAAAACAAACAATAAAATAAAATATGTTGGATTTAGGAATACATTCTAGTGCCAAATATACATTTTAAGTTATCTTTCATTTTAGATTATTCATACTATCATATACTTTCCCCATGGATTGATGTAAATAAATGAGAATCGGCTTGATAGCCAAGCTCGCTTTCTTTTTATTTTTTATTTTTTGTTTTTTAGAGACAGGGTCTCACTCTGTCACCCAGGGTGCAATACAGTTGCACCATCATAGCTCAGTATCACCTCGAACTCCTGGGCTCGAGTGACCCTCCTGCCGAAGCCTCCTGAGTAGCTAGGATTACAGGTGCATGCCACCATGCCCAGTTTATTTTTATTTTTATTTTTAAATAGAGATGGGTTCTCACTATGTTGCCCAGGGGGTTCCTGAACTCCTGGCCTAAAGCTATCTGCCTCCTTTGGCCTCCCAGAATGCTGGGACTGCAGGCGTGAGCCACTGCACTCAGCCTCCAATCTCACTTTCTAACTGACTTGCAGTATAAAATTGGACAGATGTGTCATGAGGAGTTGGAAGGAGCAGACACTGGGACCATGAGAAAGTGAAAGTATACTTAAAGATACCACACATTTTTTGAAAAATCACTAACTTAGAGGGGAAAGTATTTTTCTGGTGAAATATTAAAAGCTTGTCACAGGTGCAGGCGTAGTGGCCCATACCTGTAACCTCAGCACTTTGGGAGGCTGAGGCAAGAGGATCACTTGAGTCCAGGAGTTCGAGACCAGCCTGGGCAATACAGGAAATGTATTGCCCTGAGTGGAGCTGAAAGGCGAGTTGTGGCAGGGTGGGGTTCAGAGTTGGGGGTGTCTTCCCTCCAGCACACAATAGTACTGAGTGACGCGGCTTCTGGGAGCCCCTGGGCGGGGGTATCTGGGAGGCCTGGAGCTCAGGAGCGAGCTTGGTGCTGGAGTTCCAGGAATAGTCATGAGGGGAAAGCGGCGGTGCTGGTTGTCTCCTTGGCCTCCCAGGAGCTGCTCCCTGCCCTAGAGAGGGAACTACGCAGACTGCAGCACCCCAGACTCCCTGCCTTCTGGCTTCCAGTTGGTTCAATGGGAGGCCCTGGTGGGAGATGAGACGGTGGCTCCCACAGGGTGGGGTTATACAGGCTGATTTCTCAAATGAAGGTCACAGCTCTTGTCAGGCAGCCTTCTGGACACATATGCAGAGCCCCCAGCTCCAGTCCCTGCTCCCCCTGTAACCACCCCCCCGCCCCGCCCCACCCCAGGCCCCAGGGAAGGAATGCGCCCCAGGGTACAGCACTGCCCCCTTGGAGTGCTTTTTTATGCTCTCCTCACATTACTCGATTTGAGATGGCCATTTGATTTGAGCTGGCCTTCTGTCTCCTGCCAAGATCCTGACCGCCATAGAGGGCTTCGCAGTGAGAAAAGGGAAAGACACCCAAGTTTAAATAGCAAAGAAGTGAAGGATGGGAGCCAAGTTTGGTGGCTCACGCCTGTAATCCCAGCACTTTGGGAGGCCAAGGTGGGTGGATCACCTGAAGTCAGGAGCTCGAGACCAGCCCGACCAACATGGAGAAACCCCGTCTCTACTAAAAATACAAAATTAGCCGGGCGTGGTGGTGCATGCCTGTAATTCCAGCTACTCAGGAGGCTGAGGCAGGAGAATTGCTTGAACCCAGGAAGCGGAGGTTGCGGTGAGCTGAGATCGCGCCATTGCACTCCAGTCTGGGTGACAAGAGTGAAAGTCCATCTCAAAAAAAAAAAGAAGAAGGAGAAGATAAGGAGGGGAAACTGGGCCTAAGTGGCAGAGAAGTTGAAGGCGAACCAGGGGTTATGAAACCAGGGGAGAAGTTTCAAGAAGGAGGCAGGGGTCAAAAGTTTTGTGGAAACTGCGGGGAGGTCAAATAAGGATGGGATCTCAAAGGTGTATTGGGATGTGCCATCTGGAGGAGGAGCGGGGAAGACGAATGAAGAGAATTGGGTGGCCGGTTATGGAAGGAGGGGTCTGATTTGCAGGTTGGGAGGAAGAGGAGAGATAAAGAGAGGTGAAAGAAGGAAGGGGGGAGCGGAAAGGATCGGTGCAGAGGCAGACAAGGAGGTAGCCATGCCACAGAGGGAAGCATGCGGTGTTACCCAGCTGAGGTAAGACAGGTGGTAAACTCCAGGAATGAGTATGTATGTACAGGGGCACACACATACACAACACCCACACCCACTATATGCACACGCACAGCCCCGCCACCACACACACACAGACACCACCTTCTTTCACTCTCACACCATGCACACCAAAGAGACACATTTGCACACGTACATACACCATACACGCCTACACCACACCAGAGTCCACCACGTACACAACACTCACTGCCAGATCCATCGATCTCACTGGGAGGCCACTAACACCAGATCTTTGCTTTGCTGCAATGCTTGTCTATTTGCTGGCATCATCGTGAACCCTGAAGAGACAATAGGCAGACCCTGGTTCTGTCTACTCACACAGGAAAAGGAGTTCACAGGTGTTTGCAGCATGGTGCCTGGTTCAGCGTGGGTGCTCCATGAATGGAAGGGCTACATGATCCCTGCTCCTGGCTCCTGGTTATGTTACAAGGGCAAAACTTTGCTGTGTGTATTGATCTCCTAAGCTATTTAACCCAGGGGACATCTAAAGACTGGCTTCTGCTGGCCATAACCCAAATGCCTATTCATACAATGGAATATTCTAGAGTGAAAATGAACTACAGCTACATGTTATAACATGCATGAGTCCTTATAACATAATGCAGAGTGGAAAGAACAAGTTCCAGATCACTACCTACATGCATGATACTATTTTTATAACATTCAAGAATAATTGAAACTAAATAGGCTGGGTGTGGTGGCTCATGCTTGTAATCTCAACGATTTGGGAGGCCAAGGCAGGAGGATCACTTGAGCTGAGGAGTTCGAGACCAGCCTGGGCAATGTAGCAAGACCCCCATCTCTACAAAAAATAAAAAAATAAAAAATTAGTTGAGTGTTGTGGTGCACACCTGTGGTCCCAGCTACTCAGGATGCTGACGTGAAAGGATCACTTGAGTCCGGAGAGGTCAAGGCTGCAGTGAGCCTTGATTATACCACTGTCACTCCAGTCTGGGTGACAGAGCGAGACCTTGTCTCAAAAAAGCCCCAAAAGGGCCAGGTGTGGTAGCTCGCCTATAAGCCCAGCACTTTGGGAGGCCAAGGTAGGTGGATTATTTAAACCCATGAGTTTGAGAGAAGCCTGGGCAAGATGACAAAGCCCTGTCTCTACAAAGAATACAAAAATTAGCTGGGTGTGGTGGTACAGACCTGTAGTCTCAGCTACCCAGGAGGCTGAAGTGGAAGGATCGCTTGAGCTCAGGATGGGGAGGTTGAAGTGAGCTGAGATTGTGCCAGGGAACTCCAGCCTCAAGGACAGTGTGAGATACTGTGTCAAGCCGGGCGCGGTGGCTCACGCTTGTAATCCCAGCACTTTGGGAGGCCGAGGTGGGTGGATCACGAGGTCAAGAGATCGAGACCACGGTGAAACCCCGTCTCTACTAAAAAAAAAATACAAAACATTAGCCGGGCGTGGTGGCGGGCGCCTGTAGTCCCAGCTACTCGGTGAGGCTGAGACAGGAGAATGGCGTGAACCCGGGAGGCGGAGCTTGCAGTGAGCCGAGATCACGCCACTGCACTCCAGCCTGGGCGACAGAGCGAGACTCTGTCTCAAAAAAAAAAAAAAAAAAAAAAAAAACCACCAATAACAATAACAAACTAAATACAGCTAGAGCAATCAGATAAGAGAAAGAAATAAAGGGCATCCAAACTGGAAAGGATGTTTGCAGATGATATGATCTTATATTTGGAAAAACCTAAAGACTCCACACACACACACACACACACACACAACTATTAGAACTAATAAACAAAATCAGCAAACTTGCAGGATACAAAATCAACATATGAAAATCAGTAGCGCAGGCTGCGCGCGGTGGCTCATGCCTACAATCCCAGTACTTTGGGAGGCTGAGGCGGGCGGATCATCTGAGATCAGGAGTTCAAGACTAGCCTGGCCAACATGGCGAAACCCCATCTCTACTAAACATACAAAAATTAGCCATGTGTGGTAGCACACACTTGTAGTCTCAGCTACTTGGGAGGCTGAGGCAGGAGAATCGCTTGAACCCAGGAGATGGAGGTTGCAGTGAGCTGAGATTGCACCACTGCACTCCAGCCTGAGCAACAGAGCAAGACTCTGTCTCAAAAAAAAAAAAAAAAAAAAAAGCTGGGTGTGGTGGCTAACGCCTGTAATCCCAGCACTTTGGGAGGCCGAGGCAGGCAGATCACCTGAGGTTGGGAGTTCGAGACCAGCCTGACCAACATGGAGTAACACCCAATAAAAAGCTGGGTGTGGTGGCACATGCCTGTAATCCCAGCTACTCGGGAGACTGAGGCAGGAGAATCACTTGAACCCGGGAGGCGGAGGTTGCAGTGAGCCGAGATCGCATCATTGCACTCCAGCCTGGGCAACAAGAACAAAACTCTGTCTCAAAACAAACAAACAAACAAACAAGTAGCATTTCTGTATGCCAACAGTGAACAATCTGAAAAAGAAGTTTAAAAGTAATCTCATTTATAATAGTCACAAACAAAATTAAATACCTAGGAATTAACCAAAGAAATGAAATATCTTTATCATAAAACACTGATGAAAGAAGTTGAAGAGGACACCAAAAAATGCAAAGATATTTTATGTTCATGAATTGGAAGAATCAATATTGTTAAAATGTCCATACTACCCAAAGCAATCTCCAGATTCAATGAAATCCTTATCAAAATATCAATGACATTCCTCACAGAAATAGAAAAAATAATCTTAAAATTTATATGGAACCACAAAAGACCTGAAATAGCCAGAGCTATCCTAAGCAGAAAGAACAAAACTGGAGAAATCGCATTACCTGACTTCAAATTATACTACAGAGACAAACCTGCACAAACTGCCCGTGTACCCCCAACTTAAAAGTTGGAAATTTTAAAAATATATATTATACAGCCAGACACGGTGGCTTACACCTGTAATCCCAGCACTTTGGGAAGGCAAGGCAGGTGGATCACCTGAGGTCAGGAGTTCAAGACAAGCCTGACCAACATGGTGAAACCCCATCTCTAGTAAAAATACCAAAATTAGCCAGACATGATGGTGTATGCCTGTAATCCCAGCTACCCAGGAGGATGAGGCACGAGATTTGCTTTAATCCAGGAGGTTGCAGTGAGCTGAGATTGCACCACTGCTCTCTAGCCTGGGAGACAGAGTGAGACTCTGTCTCAAAAACATTTCAAAAAAACTAGACACATAGACCAATGGAACAGAATAGAGAACTCACAGAACTCAGAAGCAAATGCAGACACCTGCAGTGAACTCATTTTCAACAAAGGTGCCAAGAACATACGCTGGGGAAAAGACAGTCTCTTCAATAAATTGTGCTGGGAAAACTGGATATCCATACACAAAAGAACTAAACCAGACCCCTATCTCTCACCACATACAAAAATCAAATCAAAATGGATTAAAGACTTAAATCTAAGACTTCAAACTATGAAACTACTACAAGAAAATTTTGGGGAAACTCTCCAGGACATTGGTCTGGGCAAAGATTTCTTGAGAATACCCCAAAGGCACAGGCCACCATAACAAAAATGGACAAATGGGATCACATCAGGTTAAAAAGCTTCTGCACATGGCTGGGCACAGTGGCTCACACCTGTAATCCCAGCACTTTGGGAGGCCGAGGCAGGCGGATCACCTGGGGACGGGAGTTCGAGACCAGCCTGACCAACATGGAGAAACCCCATCTCTACTAAAAATACAAAATTAGCGGGGCCTGATGGCACATGCCTGTAATCCCAGCTATTTGGGAGGCTGAAGCAGGAGAATCGCTTGAACCCTGGAGATGGAGGTTGCAGTGAGCCGAGATCATGCCATCACGCCATTGCACTCCAACCTGGGGAATAAGAGTGAAACTCCGTCTCAAAAAAAACTTGTGCAGCCAGGCTTGGTGGCTCACATCTGTAATCCCAGCACTTTAGGAGGCCAAGGTGAGAGGATCATTTGATGTCAGGAGTTCGAGACCAGCCCGACCAACATGGTGAAACACCATCTCTACTACAAATACAAAAATTGGGCCGGGCACGGTGGCTCACGCCTGTAATCTCAGCACTTTGGGAGGCCAAGGCGGGCAGATCAGGAGGTCAAGAGATCAAGACCATTCTGGCCAACATGGTGAAATCCCGTCTCTACTAAAAATACAAAAATTAGCTGGGCATGGTGGCACGCACCTGTAATCCCAGCTACTTGGAAGGCTGAGGCAGGAGAATCGCTTGAACCCAGGAGGCGGAGGTTGCAGTGAGCCTAGATCGAGCCACTGCACTCCAGCCTGGGTGACAGAGTAAGACTCCGTCTCAATTAAAAAAAAAAAAAGCTAAAGCTTCTGCACAGCAAAGAAAACAATCAACAAAGTAACAAAGTGAAAAGACAACCCAGAGAATGGGAGAAAATATTTGCAAACTACCCACCTGACAAGGGATTAAAAACCAGAACATATAAGAAACTCAAACAATAGGGAAAAAATCCAATAATCTGATTAAAAATGGGCAAAAGATTTGAACAGGCATTTCTCAAGAGAAGACGTGCAAATGGCAAACAGGCATATGAAAAGGTGCTCAACATCACTGATCATCAGAGAAATGCAAATCAAAACTATAATGCGATATCTTCTCACCCCAGTTAAAATGGCTTTTATCCAAAAGACAGGCAATAATGAATGCTGGTGAGGACGTGGAGAAAAGGGAAGGAACCCTCCTACACTGTTGGTAGAAATGTAAATTAATACAGCCACTATGGAGAACAGTTTGGAAGTTCCTCAAAAAACCAAAAATAGAACTATCATATGATCCAGCAATCCGACTGCTGGGTATATACCCCAAAGAAAGGAAATCAGTGTGTCGAGGAGATAGCTGCACTTTCATATTTGTTGCAGCACTGTTCACAATAGCCAAGATTTGAAAGCAACCTAAGTGTCCATCGACAGATGAATGGATAAAGAAAACGTGGTACATATACACAATGGAGTACTATTCAGCCATAAAAAAGAATGAGATCCTGTCATTTGCAACCACATGGATGGATGGGATTGGAGGTCATTATGCTAAGTGAAATAAACCAGGCATAGAAAGACAAACATTGCACGTTCTCATTTATCTGGGAATTCTAAAAATCAAAACAATTGACCTCATGGACAGAGGGTAGAAGAATGGTAACCAGGGGCTGGGAAATGCAGTGGGACCCTCGTAGGGAAGAGGGGATGGTTGATGGGTACAAAAAAAAAAATAGAAACAATGAGTGTGACTATAGTCAATAATAATTTAAGTGTACATTTAAAAATAACTACAAGAGCATAATTGGATTATTTGTAACACAAAGGATAAATGCTTGAGGAGACATATACCCCATTCTTCATGATGTGATTATTACACATTGCATGCCTGTGTAAAAACATCTCCTGTACTCCATAAATATTTACACCTACTATGTACCCCAAAAATTAAAAATTGAAAAACAATTGGCCGAGCACAAGTGGCTCACACCTATAATCCCAGTATTTTGGGAGGCCAAGGCTGGTGGATCACTTGAGGTCAGGAGTTTGAGACCAGCCTGGCTAACATGGTGAAACCACATCTCTACTAAAAATGCAAAAAATAGCAGGGCGTTGTGGCGCATGCTTATAATCCCAGCTACTCGGGAGGCTGAGGCAGGAGAATCACTTGAACCCGGGAGACAGAGCTTGCAGTGAGCCGAGATCGCACCACTGCTCTCCAGCCTGGCTGACAGAACGAGACTCCATCTAAAAATGAAATGAAATAAAATAAGACAAAATAAAAATACTAAATACTACATAATTTAGGGATACATACCTATTAAATAAAATTTTATTTTAAAGTAAGAGAATGCTGCTATGCTGTTAGCCAGGTGCAGTGTCTCACATCTGTAATCCCAACAATTTGGGAGGCCAAGGTGGGTGAATCACTTGAGCCCAGAAATTTGAGACCAGCCTGGGCAACATTGCAAAATCCTATTTCTATAAAAAATTTTTAAAGTTAGCTGGGCACAGTGGTCACGCCTGTAATCCCAGCACTCTGGGAGGCTGAGGCGGGCGGATCACGAGGTCAGGAGATCGAGACCATCCTGGCTAACATGGTGAAACCCTGTCTGTACTAGAAAATACAAAAAAATTAGCCAGGCGTGGTGGTGGGCACCTGTAGTCCCAGCTACTTGGGAGGCTGAGGCAGGAGAATGGCGTGAACCCAGGAGGTGGAGCTTGCAGTGAGCCTAGATTGCACCACCGCACTCCAGCCAGGGTGACAGAGCAAGACTCCATCTCAAAAAAAAAAAAAAAAATTAGCAAGGTGTGGTGGCAACATGTCTGTGTCTCAGCTTCTTGGGAGGCTGAGGTGGGAGGATCACTTGAGCCCAGGAATTTGAGGCTGCAGTGAGCCTCGATTGCGCCACTGTACCCCAGCCTGGTGACAAACTCAAAGTAAGTAAATAAATAGGCCGGGCATGGTGGCTTATGCCTGTAATCCCAGCACTTTGGGAGGCTGAGGCGGGCAGATCACCTGAGGACAGGAGTTCAAGACCAGCCTGACCAACATAGTGAAACCCTGTCTCTACTAAACATACAAAAATCATGGTGGCACATGCCTGTAATCTCAGCTACTTTGGAGACTGAGGCAGGAGAATCGCTTGAACCCAGGAAGAAGGGGGTGCAGTGAGCCAAGATCAGGCCACTGCACTCCAGCCTGGGCAACAGAGTACAACTCCATCTCAAAATAAGTAAATAAAATATAAAGTAAGAGAATGCCAAACACAAAATTTAGGACAGTGGGTTGTATCTGGGGAAGGTAAGAAATGGACTAAGAGAGGACCATATAGATAGATGGATGTCATTGTTAATATTCTGTTTCTTGAGCCGGGTGGTGGATTCACTACCCAATATGATAAAATATAATAATAACGGGCCGGATGCGGTGGCTAACGCCTGTAATCCCAGCACTTTGGGAGGGCAAGGCAGATGGATCACCTGAGGTCAGGAGTTCGAGATCAGCCTGGCCAACATTGCGAAACCTATCTCTACTAAAAATACAAAAAATTAGCCGAGCATGGTGGCAGGCGCCTGTAATCCCAGCTACTTGGGAGGCTGAGCCAAGAGAATTACTTGAACCTGGGAGGTGGAGGTTACAGTGAGCCGAGATCGTGCCATTGCATACCAGCCTGGGTGACAAGACTCTGATAAAAAAAAAAAAAATATATATATATATATATATATTTATATAAAACGAAAGACCATTCTTGGACCAAGGATGAGAATATATGATGAGCCAAGGATTATGATGAATCCACTTCTGTACATCGGATGTCCTGTTACAATAAATAAAAATAAAGACAGTCCTCTGGGCTTGCCCCTAGTTCTGCTTATTTTTGCACTTCCTCCCACAGCACTGCTGAGGGGACACTGCAACCTTGCTCTTGGCAATTGGGGTTAGTAGTGCAAGGCTGGGCAGGAAATGAACTGGGGGATGAGGCCATATCTTTTTTAACACTGTTCTCGATAGGTCTTTTGTGGTGAAGGTTTCCAAGAACCAGCACAGCAGTTGAAGGAGCTGAGCAACATTTACAAGAAATGTGCCCCTGCCCCACCCCAACCCCCCCGGGTCCCCTTTCTTCTCCCTTTTCAGCCTCCAACTCTTCCTCCCCAGCCAGGCCCAAGTGAAAGATAGTTTACAGGAGTTCATAATGACTATTTCCACAGAACAGAATGGCTTACCCAACTCTGGAATCTGGGGAAGAACCGTTCTCACCTCCAGATCCTGGGCCCTGAAGGGACCTTGAGGTGGCTAATCCACACAAATGTTTGCAGTGAGCCAAGATCACGGAGTCCAGATGACCATAGAACCACAGATGGCCTAGGTCCAAATTCTGACCTGTCCACTATCTAATATGTGGCCTTTGACATGATACTTTACTGCTCTGCATGTCTGTTATCCCCATCTGTGAAATGGGGATATATAACTGCATCAAGCCAGGCTAGGTGGCATGTACCTGTACAGTCAGCTACTCAGGAGGCTGAGGCAGGAGTATTGCTTGAGGCCAAGATTTTGAGGCCAGCCTGGGCAACATAGCAAGACCCTCATCTCTAAAACAATAAAATAGGCCGAGTGGAGTGGCTCATGCCTATAATCCTAGCACCTTGGGGGGCCGAGGCGAGTGGATCACCCAAGGTCAGGAGTTTGAGACCAGCCTGGCCAACATGGCAAAACCCGGTTTCTACTAAAAAAAAATACAAAAATTAACTGGGCATGATGGCACATACCTGTAATCCCAACCACTCAGAAGGCTGAGGCAGGAGAATCGCTTGAACCCAGGAGGCAGAGATTGCAGTGAGCCGAGATCGCGCCATTGCACTCCAGCCTGGGCAATACAGCGAGACTCTGTCTCAAAAAAAATAAAATTAAATAAAAATTAAAAATAAAATAAAACAAATAACAGTGTTTCCCCCTGTACTCTCCAATAGTGTCATAGAGAGTTGTTGTAAGGATAAATAAGTTAATGCACGCAAACATGCAGAATAGTGCTGGGCGCACAGTAGGTACTGTATGTTAGCTATTACCACTAAGGAACTACTACATGCCTGGTACTAGGTTAAGAGTTATCAGGCCGGGCGGGCGTGGTGGCTCATGCCTGTAATCCCAGCACTTTGGAAGGCCGAGGCAGGCAGATCATGAGATCAAAAGATCGAGACTATCCTGGACAACATGGTGAAACTCCGTCTCTACTAAAAATACCAAAAAAAAAAAAAAAAAAAAATTAGCCGGGCATGGTGGCGGGCGCCTGTAGTCCCAGCTACTTGGGAGGCTGAGGCAGGAGAATGGCGTGAATCCGGGAGGCTGAACTTGCAGTGAGCCGAGATCGCGCCACTGCACTCCAGCCTGGGTGACAGAGCGAGACTCCGTCTCAAAAAAAACAAAACAAAAACAAAAATTAGCCAGGCGTAGTGGTGGGCGCCTGTAATCCCAGCTACTTGGGAGGCTGAGGCAGGAGAAAGTTTGAACCAGGAGGTGGAGGTTGCAGTGAGCTGAGATCATGCCACTGCACTCCAGCCTGCGGACAGAGTGAGACTCCATCTCAAAAAAAAAAAAAAAAAAAAAAGCATTATCAAAGATGTAGTCCAGACCAGGCACAATGGCTCATGCCTGTAATCCCAGCACTTTGGGAGGCAGTGACAGGAGGATTACTTGAGCTCAGGAGGTTGAGGTTGCAGTGTGTCATGATCGTACCACTGCACTCCAGCCTGGGCAACATTGCAAGACCCTGTCTTAAGACAAACAGACAAACAAACAAAAAAACAAATTAGCTGGGCACAGTGGCGCCCACCTGTAGTCACAGCTACTCAGGAGGCTGAGGTGGGAGGATTGCTTAAGCCTGGAAATTCAAGGCTGCAGTGAGCCCTGATCGAACTACTGCACTCCAGCCTGGATGACAGAGCAAGACTCTGTCTCAAAAAAAAAACCCCAAAAAACGACAACAACAAAAAATGAGTCAATGGGACCATAATCTAGTGTAGAGATTAGCAAATTTCTCTGTAAAGGACAAGATAGTAAATGTTTTCAGCTTCGCCAGCCATACTGAGTGTCTTAACTACTCAACTCTGCCATTGTATCACAAATGCAGCCATAGACAATATGTAAATGGACAAGATTTATTTATGAACACAGACAAGTGAGTTGTATATGTGGGTACAAGTGTGTGTGTGTGTATATATATATATATATATTTTTTTTTTTTTTGAGACACAGTCTCACTCTGTTGCCCAGGCTGGCGTGCAATGGAGAAATCTTGGCTCACTGCAAGCTCCACCTTGTGGGTTTAAGCAATTCTCCTGCCTCAGCCTCCCTGGTAGCTGGGATTACAGGCATGCACCACCACACTGGGCTAATTTTTGTATTTTTTTGTAGATACAGGGTCTCACCACGTTGGCCAGGCTGGTCTCGAACTCCTGATCTCAGGTGATCCGCCCACCTAAGCCTCCCAAAGTGCTGGGATTACAGGTATGAGCCACCATACCTGGCCTCTTTTTTTTTTTTCTTTTAGAGATAGAGTCTTGCTCTGTCAACCAGGCTGGAGTGCTAGAGTGCAGTGGTGCAATCACAGCTCACTGTAACCTCAAACTCCTGGGCTCACGTAATCCTCCTGTCTCAGCCTCCCAAGTAGCTAGGCCATCATGCCTGACTAATTTTTATTTATTTTTTGTAGAGATGGAAGTCTTGCTAGGTTGCCCAAGCTGGTCCGGAACTCCTGGCCTCAAGCAATCCTCCCACCTCGGCCTCCCAAAGTGCTGGGATTATAGGCATGAGCCACTAAACCCAGCCAAGTATTATATAGTTTTTACATATCACAACGTATTATTATTCATTTGATTGATTTTCAACTATTTAAAAATGTAAAATCTATTCTTAGCTTGCAAGCCGTACAAAAACAGTACAGGGACCAGTTCAGGCAGCAGGCCGTAGTTTGCTGATTCCTAGTCTAGTGGGGGAAAAACATTTAGCACACCCAGATTTCTCTGCGTGTTTGGTGCCTATTTTACAGGGAAACAGGCTGAGGCTCCATCCTTCAAAATCCAGGTGAAATGCCACCTCTTCTTTGAAGCCTTCCCAGATCACCTCAGCCAAGGGCAGTAATAACTCCATCTGCTGCCTCCTACATGAATGATAAGCACAAATATATTCATCACTTTTAAAAGCTTATCATAGGCTGGGCGTGATATTCCACACCTGTAATCACAGCACTTTGGGAGGCCAAGGAGGGAGGATCACTTGAGGTCAGGAATTAAAGATTAGCCTGAGCAACATAGTGAGGCCCTGTCTGAATTAAAAGAAAAAGCTAAAGGCTGAGCACAGTGGCTCGTGCCCGTAATCCCAGCACTTTGCGAGGCCGAGGTGGAAGGATCACCTGCGGTCAGGAGTTTGACACCAGCCTGGCCAAGAAGATGAAACCCCATCTCTACTAAAAATACAAAAATTAGCCGAGTATGGCGGCAGGTCCCTGTAATCCCAGCTACTTGGGAGGCTGAGGCAGGAGAATCGCTTGAACCTGGGAGGCAGAGGTTGCCGTGAGCCAAGTTCATGCCTCTGCGCTCCAGCCTGGGATACAGAGCAAAAATCGGTCTCTCAAAAGAAAAAAAAAAAAAAAATGGACCGGGCACAGTGGCTCACACCTGTAATCCCAGCATTTTGGGAAGCCAAGTCAGGTGGATCACTTGAGATCAGGAGTTCAAGACTAGCCTGGCAAACATGGTGAAACCCCATCTCTACTAACAGTACAAAAAGTAGACAGGTGTGGTAGCACACGCTTGTAGTCTCAGCTACTTGGGAGGCTGAGGCACAAGAATTGCTTGAACCCAGGAAGTGGAGGTTGCAGTGAACCAAGATTATGCCACTGCACTCCAGTCTGGGTGACAGAGTGAGACCCTGTCTCAAAAAAAAAAAAAAAAAAAAAATATATATATATATATATATATAATTTATTTTGAGACAGGGTCTCACTCTGTCACCCAGGCTGTACGTGATCGTGGCTCACTGCAGCCTCCACCTCCTGGGTTCAAGTGATTCTCCTGCCTCAGCCTCCTGAGTAGCTGGGACTATAGACATGTGCCACCATGCCCGGCTAATTTTGTATTTTTGGTAGAGACTGGGTTTCACCATGTTGGTCAGGCTGGTCTCGAACTCCTGACCTCAGGTGATCCGCCCACCTCAGCCTCCTAAAGTGCTGGGATTACAGGCATGAGCCACCGTGCCTGGCTAAAATAAATAAATAAATTTTTAAAAAGAAAGAAGAAAGAAAAAAAATTTTTTTTTGGGACAGAGTCTCACTCTGTCGCCCAGGCTGGAGTGCAGTGGCTAGCTATCTCAGCTCACTGCAACCTCCGCTTCCTGGGTTCAAGCGATTCTCTTGCCTCAGACTCCTGGGTAGCTGGGACTATGGGCACGTGCCACCACGCCTGGCTAAGTTTTTGTATTTTTAGTAGAAATGGAGTTTCACTGTGTTAGGCAGGATGGTGTCGATCTCCTGACCTTGTGATCTGCCTGCCTCGGCCTCCCAAAGTGCTGGGATTGCAGGTGTGAGCCACCGCGCCCGGCCAGAAAAAAACTTTTTAAAATAAAGTTTATCATAAAACATTTAAAACAACCCAAAAAATTAAAAAGAATAATACAAACACCTTACTCCTACCATGTAGTTTATGGAATAAAGCATTGCCAAAATAGTCGAAGGCCTCTTTCACAACCTCCCTCCCTCCTCCCCAAAGGTAATAACCACTTCCCTGACTCTAGGAATTTATTATCACCTTGTACTTTTATTTTTGTTTGTTTTGGTTTTTTTGTTTTTTTTTTTTTGAGACAGGGTCTCGCTCTTTCACCCAAGCTAGAATGTTGTGGTGCCATCTTGGTTCACTGCAGCCTCCATCTCCCGGACTCAATCGATCCTCCCACCTCAGCCTCCCAAGTAGCTGGGACTACAGGCATGCACCACCACGTCCGGCTAATGCTTCTATTTTTTTGTAGAGATGGGGTTTTGTCATGTTGGCCAGGCTAGTCTCAAACTCCTGGGCTCAAGTGATCCTCCCTTCTTGGCTTCCCAAAGTGCTGGGATTATGGGTGTGAACTACCACACCCTACCCCCCCCTGTACTTCTTTGTACTTTTACTACATACATATGCATCCTAGGCGGGAGATAGTATTTTTTCCATATGTAAGTATATCTGCTATTTAACCCAGTCTCCTAATAATCCAATCCAGGAGTATCTCTGTTTAGAGATTAGTTTTAGAGGGTGTAATAACTTGCCCAAGGTTTCTAGAGAAGTAAGCTCAAGGCGGCCGGGCGCGGTGGCTCACGCTTGTAATCCCAGCACTTTGGGAGGCCGAGGCGGGCGGATCACGAGGTCAGGAGATCGAGACCACGGTGAGACCCTGTCTCTACTAAAAATACAAAAAATTAGCCGGGCGTGGTGGCGGGTGCCTGTAGTCCCAGCTACTCGGAGAGGCTGAGGCAGGAGAATGGCGTGAACCCGGGAGGCGGAGCTTGCAGTGAGCCGAGATCGCGCCACTGCACTCCAGCCTGGGTGACAGAGCGAGACTCCGTCTCAAAAAAAAAAAAAGTAAGCTCAAGGCTGATTCCCAAGTCAATGCTTTTAACCATTGCTGTCTATATTCCTCTGGCCATGACATTGATCCCCCATGGACTTATTAGTTATCTGATTCCCTTTCCACACTAGATGTCAAACTGCCCTTGAGAAGAGACTAAATATGACCTTTCACCCTCCCCCTAAAACTCTTAATATCTTGCACCCAACAGGGGCACGATCTGTCTTTATTCAGAGATACTTTCTTCCATTCCCCCCCAGCAGTCTCATTAGATGGGGAAACTGCCAGAAACTCACTTCGAGAAAGAGAAGGGTGGGGCCTTGCCTGATTTCCTTAATAGTTTGCGGCAACTTTTAATTATCCAAGTGTCAGCTTTACTGGAAAGGATGAAGCATGTAACCCTCAGGCTCCAAGATGTTGGTAGTGTGTGTATGTTGTGTGGGGGATGGGAGAGATTAGAGAAAAGGGGAACCTCAGAAAACCAGCCCCCCAGAACCAAGACATCCTTCCTTCCTCTTTATAGCCACATGGGGGCTGAGCTGAGGTATGGGATCTAGTCTAAGCTTAAGAGTAGACACACACCAGAACCCAATGGGGAGTGAGGGGTATTATGGTCTGCACCCTCCAGCAACCTGGAGGGTACATATGGGCCAGTGTCCAAAGGGCGTGTGGATGCATTGAGGGTTGGGGGCATGATGACCCCCAGGGAGGGAGTATTATAACCGTGGATATTTATAAAGAAACAAGAAACCAACATTTACCAATACTTAATATATGAATTGACAATGGCACTCCAGTGTGCTTTCAAAATATCAGGATGTATTCAGGCCACACGTACAAAGTGGATTCATGGGTCTTGCCATCCAGTTTAACTAAACTCACACAAAATGGACAAAGGGCCTATTAAACAGATCCCTGCAAAGAAACCATGGACTAAAAATACTATTCTAGAATAAGCAGTAAGAAAATGGCAGAGCTAACATTTCACCTACTCCCAATATTGGCCTTTTGTCAAACACACCGGAGGCGGAAACCTTAAGTCAAACTCACATTTCTACCCATCCACTACTGTGTGTGTGTTTTAAGCGGGGTTACCTGTTGCCCAGGCTGGAGTGCAATAGTGTGATCATAACTCACTGCAACCTTGGAGCTCCTGGGTTCAAGTGATCCTCCTGCCTCAGCCTCCTGCATAGCTAGGACTACAGGTGTATGCCACCATGCTCAGCTAATTTTTACTTATTTTTTGTAGACCGGGTCTTATCTGGTCACGACTTTAGTGTCACCACACCAATCTATTATTTTTTCTATGCTACATAATAAATTATACTATTGTTAAAGACTAGGCCGGGCGCGGTGGCCCATGCCTGTAATCCCAGCACTTTGGGAGGCCAAGGCAGGCAGATCATTTGAAGTCAGGAGTTTCAGACCAGCCTAGCCAACATGGCGAAATCCCGTATCTACTAATACAAAATTAGCTGGCGTGGTGGCGCATGCCTGTAATCCCAACTTCTTGGGAGGCTGAGACAAGATAACCACTTAAAACCCGGGAGGCAGAGCTTGCAATGAGCCTAGATTGCGCCACTGCACCCCAGCCTGGGCCACAGAGAGAGACTCCATCTCCAAAAAAAAAAAGGCTGCGGACCACGATGGCTCACACCTGTAATCCTAGCACTTTGGGTGGCTGAAGCAGGCGATCACAAGGTCAAGGAGCTCGAGACCAGCCTGGCCAACATGGTAAAACCCTGTCTCTACTGAAATACAAAAATTAGCCGGGCGTGGCAGCAGGCACCTGTAATCCCAGCTACTCAGGAGGCTGAGGCAGAATTGCTTGAACCCGGGAAGTGAAAGTTGCAGTGAGCCGAGATCGTGCCACTGGCAGAGGCATGCTAGCTGGTCCAGCCTGGGCGACAGAGACCCAGTCTCAAAAAAAAAAACACTAAACCTCACACTAAAGGCAAAGGAAACTTGAATCAGGAACTGAGTAATATAGGTAATAGTTTTTCAATAAACTTAACATGTACCAAGGGGACATGCTCAAAATGTTTTACTATCAGTGAGAGACAACTGATAAAAGCTTCAATGGTTAGTTTGGTAATAGGTATGTATTTGTTATCTCTAGATCAGCCCTGTCCAATAGAACTTTCTGCAATGATGTTTTATATGAGGTGGCCACTAGCCATAAATGGCTATTGAACACTTGAAAATTGTCACATCTATCCTATTTGCATAGCTTTAAAATTTTAATTTGGAAAAGGTTATTGTATTAGGCCCCCATGCCAGATATTGCCCAAATCTTGACAATACTGGTCCTACCCCTTGACCACACATTCATTTCGGGAAGGTGACTATCCCAGAAATCCTAATGTTGAAGGAAGCCAGATTTAGGCTGAAAATTCCTTTCTCCTCCTACAATTCTTTGGCACTTACCAAATGCTCAATAAATGCAGGTTAGCAATGCCTCTGCACAGACAACGATTAGAAGAAGCCACGAGTTAAGACAAAAGGTTTTTATTCAAAAAACGCCAAGTATAAAAAAAAAATAAGATCTCTTTTATTCCCCTGTACAGTATTTCACTCAGATAAAACCAGCAGGCTACCTGCTGCTCAAAACACAGCCCCAGAGAGGATCTGGAAGGCACACCATCCAGAACTGCTTTTCATAATTATCCTATATACACAGTCGGCAATGCCCCTCCCCACCACCCACGGAGCCGGGACCCACCTGGATAAGTAGGTGAGGGGCCCCACAGAAGTCAGGGAGCTGCAGCACTGTCCCGCCTGAGTCCCGTCACCCTACAAACAGAGCAAGCGTCGCAGCCCTCCCCCAAAAGGTCCCCAAGTCAGAGGAGGAAAGGAGGAAAGAAAACTAGGGCAGCAGCTATGGAAGCTTGGAACAGGAAGGGAACCAAATAAATAAATAAATAAATACATAACATTGACCTCCAGGTTAGAATGCGCATCTTTCAAAACAAGAAACAAAAACAGGTAAAATAACTTAAAGGCAAAATTTCTTAAAAATTAGATCAACTACAATCTTTTTGTATACTACCATGCCAACTGTACACACATTTACAGCTTTTCTGTTGATTGCATTGTTTGTGCATTTTTTGTGTGTGTGAGGTCTTGGCTTTGAAACAGTTAAGTAAAAACCAAAAAGGAAGACCAGTTCACTCGGAGTTTTACTAAAGGGGGCAGAAAAAAAGGGCAGGTGGCTCAGCGTTTGGCCCTGTAGCCTCTTCCATGGCACCTTTCATATGAAGGAGGGGGTGAGGGAGGACAGGAGAGAAAAATAGGGAACCAAACCCAGGCAGATTTTTGGAGAAGCAGCAGGTAAAAGAGGCAAGTTCAAGTATTTCTCCCAGCACAGCCGGAGTCCCCACAGAAGGCACTCAGAAAGAGTCGGAAGAGGTGACAGGGACTTAAAATGGTGCTAGTCCTATCCCATCCCAACCTGTTTCCCCCCTACCTGACCCATCGAGGCATTTAGCAGAACTCATGAGGAAGGAAACAGTTCCATGGTAGGGTTCTGACCCCCCCCACCCCCCACCCCCGGGATATTTCAGAGTCCAGCAATGCTGGACACCTATGAGAAGGAGAGAGTATCTATGGGAGGAGTTGAGGCCTAGGGCCCCTGGAGAGTCTCTCTTCCCCACTGTTGGGAGGCAGCCTCCAGGGGCCTGGGATCTGGAATGAGTTGTAAATGCTGTTCCTGTATCAAGCACTGTCCTGCTTGGCGAGAAGTGTCACTCGGGAAGCTGGAGACAGAAGCTTCCCCTCCCTCGGGCATCTGACAGAGAGGGGAAGACCTGCCAGAAAGGCTGCTATTTGCTGGGCCCGGGCGACAGGCTGTGGAGGTGGATCTCAGCAGTTTCCTGGGGCAGGAGGACATCTTGCATCCATGGATGGTTCTGGATTTCTTCAAAGGTTGGCCTATCTGATGGTCTCAGGGCCAAGCACCATCTAATGAGATGCTGACATTCTGCGGAAAGGAGGATAGACAGAGGTTATGAATGACTCAACTTGTTTTTATACTGCAAAGGTCTTCCCCATTTGCTTCTCAGAGGCCCACAAGTCTGTGGTCCCAGGGAGGCCAAGCACTTTCTAGAACACTGTGCTGGGTACCCTTCAATGGGAAAGTATTGACTAATATCTGGGTCCTCCAGTCTGCTTTCAGCTAAAAACTGACTCCCCTCTTAAACCTGTGGTTTTCAAACTTCAATAGTGGGGGCCTTTCCCACAACACCCACTCATCAGAAATAGGAAGGATGATGACAAGAGATTTTGATGAGACACCACTGAGCATGATGAGGTGATTCAATTCACCTACCAACTTACAAACACGAACACCACCCACAATGAGGTCACTGGTACCAAAATATTTGGAGCTGCTGCCTTAAAGGAGATGCTAAAAGAGCTTTTAACTTTTTACTCCCAGGCAAAATAGCCAGTAGTTATCAGGTTTCTGTTGGTACCTTTAAAAAACTTTTTGGGGAAGCCAGATTGGCTTTTCTCCTTAATATGCTCACACAGGCTCTTCCTCTGACCTCCCAAGGAAAGCTCAAGTGCAAACCATGTGATTTATGAGGCCAGCTCAAGTGTAAATCACTCACCTACAATTCTAAGCCAAGGGTCATGGAATCTACTGGAGAGTGAAGCTCTCCAGAATTTCAATGACTGTCCCATGAAGACTAACAGCCCCATGAAGACCAATAACCCCATGGCCAGGGGTTTCCATCAGTTACCTGAAGAGACCCTCTGCCTGAAGAAAACCTGGCCCCTGATGATCTCTTCGTCATGCTCGAAAGGAATATCTCCACACACCATATCATACAGCAGGATCCCCAGGGACCAGACTGCCGCCGACCTGCCGTGGTAGCGATGGTAGCGGATCCACTCTGGAGGGCTATAGACTCGGGTCCCTGTGAGCCAAGGGAATAGAAGAGAAAACACACTTTCAGCAAAAATAAGCACAAAGAAACTGGGTGGTATATATAATTCTTTCTTTTTAAAAAAAAAAAAATCCCTTCTCTCAGGAGCTGGGTGAACTCCATTTTTCCCCCTGGGCTAAGGAGAGTGGAGGCGCAGCTTATGGCATCTCTCCAACCCAAAGCATTACCCACCTCTCTGCTAGCCCAAACCATAAACTGAAATTCTTTATAAACTGCTCCAAGAAACAAACACAGCTGGCTGCAGACCCAAAACTTGAGAACCTGTGAGGCAGGACCGCCTGCGGAAGGATGAAGGGATGCGTGTCTGCACAACCAAGAAAGGTATCTGACAGACTATCCTTAAACTGCATTTACCACTGCCCAGGAGCCCGGGTGAGATTCTCATGGCCGACAGGATCCAAGCAAGGATGCCTGCACAACATCCTAAGTCAGGGTGCCCTTTGGGAGGCCTTCCTCCCCACCCGATGCGCGCAGGAGCAGACACCCACACCCTTTCCTCCCTAGAGGAAAGGTAGACAGAGCTGCAGGGTTGGTTTCAGACCACGTGATTCCTGTTTACAAACTTTGGGTAGTAAAAGAAAAAGGAGGTGCCATGCCGCTGGTGCTCACCAGGGGGCAGCAAAGACTTGAAAGAAAAAACATGGGAGGACCCGGCCAGCCATTAACTGTTAAATACAAAAAATGCAGCCCAACCCAGCGTCCTCCAAGGGCAAATAAACATAAACCACAAGCCCGAGTCACAAGTTTTGAAAGGCTGTCGTTTGTTAGGTTAAGCCGCTCAGATGATGACCCACCCTCCGCAGCTTTGATCTCAGGCTCTCCATTCCTTCTTTTCTGAAAGAACCCGCTCCAAGCCCCTCCCTAGGATAGGTTTTCATCCTTTCTGCGGAGACACCCAACTAATTTTCAAACCAGCGACAGATCTTATTTCACAACATTCATTCCTCTCTCACCCCATAACACTAAAAAAAAAAAAAAAAAAAAGCCACCAGTAATAATGTAGTTCCTATTCCTTAACCTTCCCTAGATCAGAAAGGAGGAAAGAACTGCAGCTCTAAAACTACCATACAGAAAACTAACTCCCTTATAAAACAACAAAAATGACAAAACCGGCATCAATTTCCACCTCTTCCCCCGCCCCCATCCTTTTACTGGCGGGGAAACTGGGTCAGACTTTAGAAAAATCTGGGCTACTGCCGGTTGCCCACAACCTCTTATTCATCGGGAAAGCCTGGAACTAACTGAATTCCACTTGAAGAATATAAAATCATGCCAGAAACATTACAGGTTCAGCTGGCTGAAAATCCCCGGCTTTACTACGCTGGGAGGCTCTCCTGCGTCCCACCCCGGCTAGCATCGAGCCAGGCGGCCCAATGACCTTTACAAAAGGCTGGCGCGGGAGACCGGCCGAGGCCTCCGGGCTGGGCCGGGCCGGGCCGAATCACCTGGGCAGCTCCCTCCCGGGCCTGGCTCACCATCGAAGTCCGTGTAGACGGTGTCCTTGAGCAGCGCCCCCGACCCGAAGTCGATGAGCTTGAGCTCGCCGCGATTGAGGTCGATAAGGATGTTTTCGTCCTTGATGTCGCGGTGGAGCACCCCGCAGTTGTGGCAGTGCCGCACGGCCTCCAGCACCTGCCAGAAGAAGCTGCGGGCCAGCTCCTCTTGCAGGGCCCCCCTTTCCGTGATAAAGTCGAAGAGATCTTGCACCGGCTCGGGTCTCTCCAGGATCAGAACGAAACTGTCGGGCCTCTCGAACCAGTCCAGGAGCCTAATGACGCCGGAGAAACCCGAGCTCACCTTCTTCAGCAGGACCACTTCCATGGGCACTCGGGTGCCATTAGGCTGCAGGGGCGAGGGGGCCGCGTTAGGGCGGGAGTCGGGGGCGCCCTCACCCCACCCACGCATCCTGGGGGTCGCTCCTGGAGGGCACTCACCAGCTCTCCCCAGTCGGAAATCCGGTCCTTCTCCACGTGTTTGATGGCCACCTGGAAGCCCCAGAGTCTCCGTCAGGTCCCCTCGTCCGGGCTAAAGCACGGCCGTGCGCCCCCCGCCCGGCGCGCCCTCCCCACCGCGAGGCGCCCACTCACCGGCAAGTTGTCGGAGACGCGGATGCCTGAGTAGACCGAGCCGAAGCCGCCGCTGCCCAGTAGCGGGCCCACCTGGTACTGCGACTCCAGGGGCTCCTTCTCCTTGCCTAGGAAAGGCGGAGGCACGGGGACTCAGTGCCGGCCCGCGAGCCGCCAGCTCCCCACCCAGGAGATCCCGCCGCCGCCCCGCATCCCCGGGCCGGAGGCGGGGAGGTGCTCTCACCGGGCGCCAGCTTGGTGGCGTGCAGGTCGCTGCAGGGCGCGGCGCGCAGGTGGGCAAGCGAGTTGATTTTGGACAAGAGCATCCCAACCTCCAGGATGTCGGCGCAGGGACGGTGCCCAGAGGGGCTGCAGCAGGAGCCGGAGCCGGGGCTGTGCCGAAGGCTATGCCTGGGGCTGTGGCTGTGGCTGCGGGTGGCGTTGCGGCTGTGGCTGCGGCTGGCGCGGAAGGCCGAGGGCGAGTCGGAGGACAACTGAGGGCGCTGCCGGGACTGGCGGCGGGAGGGCGCGCCAGCGGGGTCGGGCAGCGCTGAGAGCGGCGGGGTGAGCGGCTCGTGGGGCTCGTGCGGCAGCGCCGCGGGGCAGGAGGCTAGTGGCTGCTGCTGCTGCTGCTGCTGCCGGTCCCGCCGCCGCCGCTGCTGCCACCGACTCCTCTCGGGCCTCCTCAGCCACCGCGGCCGCTGCAGCAGACGCCCGGCTCGCCCCACAGCCAGGAGTAAAGGGGAGGAGCGCGCCGGCGGGGAGGGCGCGCGGGGAGGGCGCGGCGGGCGGGGACAGGGCGGGGCCTCTCCGGGAGGCCAAGGCGGGGAGCAGGGCTGCCGGGCCGGCCGAGGGAGGAGAGGGGGTGGGGAAGCGGCGGGACTGGGCGACTCCCCTCGGCCTCCGCCCCGCGCGCTCCGTGGCCGCGCCCCGGCCCCGCCCCCGCCAGCGCTCTCCAGCCAACCAGAAGCCGACTGATCTGCATAACTCGGCGCGCCCCGCCCCGCCCCGCCCCGCCCCGCCCCGCTCCCGCGGTCAGAATGGTCTCTACGCCGCCACGACGTGGCGGGAAGGAAAAGGCGCCAAAATGGAGGGGGAGGGGCGCGGGGCGTGAGGGGAGGCGGGAGCTGGGTGTAGGGCCGCGAGGGAGGAAGGATGGGGAGGGGCGTATCGATTCAAACCCAAACAATAACAAAGCCATCAAAGGCCGCCCGAGGCCGGCTCTGCGGCTCTCCGTTTCGCTGAGGTTTTTGGGTCAAGGGCTCGAGCCGGAGCATAACAAGTTGCGCGGAGACGACGGGCGTTGGTGTGTCAGGCGGGGAGGCCGGCGCGCCGGGTGTCGGACTGTGTGTGGGGATGCCGACGAGGGTGGTCTTTCTGTGTGACTCAGACCCGAGACCTCCAAGTCGGCTGGGGCGGGCTGACGTCGCGCTGTAGGCTGGGGGCGGATTCTGGGGGTTTGTGTGTTGGGGGGCGCGTCGGGGGCGAAGGATCCGCAGGACATGAGTCACGGAGGGAGTGGAGGAGTCAGGCCTGGAACAGAACTGGAGGCGGGAGCCCTGCTCCTGCGGGAAAGGGATGCAGCCCTCAGTCGTTCCGGCCGGCTAAAAGCTCAGCCCCGGGATTCCCATTTTAGAAATGCAAAAGCACCAGCGAATCCTGATTCCTGCGAAGGGATGTGTGTCAAAGGGCCGGGTAAAGAGGAAATCACGAAGCAAATGTTAGTGTTGTGATGCCAGATGCTGCCTCAGCCCCTTCTGTGAGGGCGGAAAATTCCTCATCTAAAACGAGGGTGGGAGGGCGCGCTTGATTTAACCAGTTTTCACGTTGTAGTCACCTTTTCATCAGCCTGGTATTACCAGGCAGGCAATACCAGCAATTATTGGCCAACCCCAAGTCTTGTCTCAAAGGAAACCCCCCACCCTCTGCCTCCCTTGGAAATAACCCGGAACACTGACCAATTCCACTTGCATCCTTTGTCCTTTTAAACTTCATGTAGAGTTGGTAACGACGTGTGAAATGAGTAAATTAAAATACTATATAATCCATAAATTGAATTGTCAGTGACCTAAGTAATTGAAAGCTAACTACATTCTATTTTAATTTTTTGAAGTGCCTGCCATTTAAAGGAAAAATCAGGATCCCTATAGCTGTCATTAGTGAATTTAAATGTTTCCTTTAAAAGTTTTCTACAGTGCCAGCTTTATAAAAGTGCCCAGATCCTCCACAACTTTTATGAATTTATCCTACAAAATATTACATATTTTCCTTTTGTTTGTGTACTGTGGCCAAACTCATTCATTTTTTATGACTAGGAGAAAACCCAAGGGAACAAGAATTACTCCCTTTTTGCAGATAGGAAAATGAAACATAAGTAGGATGGCACAGGGTCATACAGCAGCTAAGAGAGGAGATGAAATGACCTAAATTCAACTCCTGAGTATTCAAAGCTTTCCACTTATCAGGGTCTAAAAGTCCTTGGCACCGAACAAGACATCATTAAACATACGTGATTCCCACTTCCACGCCTTCTACCCTCCCTTTCCTTTCTCAAACCCTCAAATGTAGTCAAACAGAACTATTCCCACTTGTTCCCACTCACCTAGCACTTTACAGACCCTTTGCCTTTGCAGAAGCAATCAACCTGTCCTGGAAGAACCCTCTCTACCTCTCCACTTTTATTCAAAGCCTTTCCACTCTTTAGGAAACAACTGTAGTTCTACCACAGATTGATGAACAAACTGAGAGCATTGGTTCACTGTCCACTAATCTGACAATTGGGATGTTTTTTTAAATCCTTTTTGTTCATTTACTTTTCCATTATACTTTGTCTTCCTATTCCCCATACTTTTTTGTGTGTGTTTTTTTTTTTTTTGAGATGGAATCTTGCCCTGTTGCCCAGGCTGGAGTGCAATGGCGCTATCTCGGCTCACTGCAACCTCCACCTCCCGGGTTCAAACGATTGGTTCTCCTGCCTCAGTCTCCCAAGTAGCTGGGATTACAGGCGTCCGCCACCATGCCCAGCTAATTTTTGTATTTTTAGTAGAGACAGAGTTTCACCATGTTGGCCAGGCTGGTCTCGAACTCCTGACCTTATGATCCGCCTGCCTTGGCCTCCCAAAGTGCTGGGATTACAGGTGTGAACCACCGCACCCAGCCTCCTTGGATTACAGGAGTGAGCCACCATGCCCAGCCTCCTTGAATGCATACTTTATCCAACATTTGTTGATAAAAGAGAAGGCTATAATGGATTCCAACAAAAAGGCCATAATTAAAATCAATTTATACCAAATTTAAATGAATTAAGTGGGCTTCAGGAACATAAAGGTTGGGCGCAAGGGCTTTAAACTAAGTTAGCCTGGTTTCAATTCCGGGATCTGGCAGCTACTAGTTAGGCATTGGTCAAGTTACTTAACCTTATTAAACTTTAGACAGAATGGAGATAATAACAGCACCTACCTCATAGGGTTGTATAAGGAGCAAATAAAACTCTTGTTTGTAAAGCGTATAACCCAGTACAGAGTAAACTTCTAATAAATGTTAGCAATGATGATGGCAATAATGTTGATTGTGGTTATGATGATGATGTTTTTTCAAACGGCCTTTTTTTTTTTTTTGAGACGGAGTCTTGCTCTGTCGCCCAGGCTGGAGTACAGTGGCGCAATCTCGGCTCACTGCAAGCTCTGCCTCCCAGGTTCATGCCATTCTCCTGCCTCAGCCTCCTGAGTAGCTGGGACTACAGGCGCCTGCCACCACGCCTGGCTAATTTTTTATATTTTTAGTAGAGATGGGGTTTCACCGTGTTAGCCAGGGTGGTCTCGATCTCCTGACCTTGTGATCCACGCATCTCGGCCTCCCAGAATGCTGGGATTACAGGCGTGAGCCACCGCGCCCAGCCCAAACGGTCTTATACCTTGAAGGTACCAAAGGTAAAATACTGGATTAATAGTTCGATTTTTAACCTTTTGGGGAGAGATGTGATTTAAAATAGTTGTTTCTAGTAGATCTTTTAGGCCTTTTAGAAAAAAAAAATATGCGGCCGGGCGCGGTGGCTCACGCATGTAATCCCAGCACTTTGGGAGGCCGAGGCGGGTGGATCACGAGGTCAGGAGATTGAGACCATCTTGGCTAACATGGTGAAACCCCGTTTCTACTAAAAATACAAAAAATGAGCCAGGCGCAGAGGCGGGCACCTGTAGTCCCAGCTACTCGGGAGGCTGAGGCAGGAGAATGGCTTGAACCCGGGAGGCGGAGGTTGCAGTGAGCCGAGATTGCGCCACTGCACTCCAGCCTGGGCAACAGAGCAAGACTCCGTCTCAAAAAAAAAAAAAAAAAAAGAAAAAAAAATATGCATCAACTTCAACCTTTTTCACTTTTTCTAGGTCTTTGAAGGACTAAATATTTAATTAGTTAGAGCTAAAGTGATTAATATTTAATATATCTACTTTATATGGTGGGGGCTTCACAGCTGGAAGTTACAAAACATGGACCTTGCTTGGCAAACAGCTTTGATTTACTTAAAACTGCTTTAAAAGATAATTAGTAAACTTTCAGATGTGTTGTGGGTCAAAAGTTACTCCTTGAGAGTAGGGAACTTGATGTTTTGATTCATCGAAATATAGTCTTAATAAAATTAGCACTATTTGTGCTATCTCAAAGAATCTAACAAAGAATCAGAAAAATCACCCTGATAATTAAATGACAAGTGCTTTTGGAAAGATAAAAGGCCATAATTATACTAACAGTTCTCTGGGAAGAGGAGCATTTATTAATATTAATTTGAACAATATCCAAATTAATCCTTAGGTGGTTTTCATATTCTGCCTGATATGGGTTTAATCAAGTCATTGTCAAAGGAATGACTTCATCCAGGGACTATATGCATATGCAAAAAAAAAAGCAATGACTTCAGCGATTTCTGTAGTCACGAAATTTTTTTAAAAAAGTTTAGAAGACAGTTTGAAAGTGATATCGGTACACAATTTTTTAAAGTGTCTGTAAGTCTAGTCAATGTATTTATATAACTAGGATTGTATAACTAAGACTCTATATGCTATTTATAATTAATCAGGTAGAGACGTATTGAATCTGCATCACTCATTTATCTCCTAAAAAAATTTACTCAGTTTTTTATTTATTTTATTTGTTTTTGAGACAGAGTCCCACTCTCGCCCAGGCTGGAGTGCAGTGGCATGATCTCGGGTCACTGCAGCCTCCCCGTCCCGGGTTCAAGCGATTCTCCTGCCTCAGCCTCCTAAGTAACTGGGATTACAGGCGCCCTCCAGGACGCCCTACTAATTTTTGTATTTTTAGTAGAGACGGCGTTTCATCAGGTTGGCCAGGCTGGTCCCAAACTCCTGACCTCAAGTGATCCGCCCGCCTCAGCTTCCCAAAGTGCTGGGATTACAGGCATGAGCCACCGCGCACCGCCAGACAGGAAACATTCTAAATTTAAAAAGACTGAAGTCCACCAGGCATGGTGGCTCACGCCTGTAATCTCAGCACTTTGGGAGGCCAAGGCAGGTGGATTGCTTGAGCTCAGGAGAGCAGCCTGGGCAACGTAGGGAAACCCTGTCTTTACAAAACAAAAACTGAATATTTCTTTTTTTGTTTTAATTTTTATTTATTTGTTTTTGAGACAAAGTCTCACTCTGGTTGCCCAGGCTCGGAGCGCAGTGGCACAATGGATCACGGCGCACTGCAGCCTAGACCTCCTGCGCTCAAGCGATCCTGCTGCCTGAGCCTCCCACCTAGCTGGAATTACAGGGGTGAGCCACCACGCCGGGCTAATTTTCACTTTTTTTTTTTCTTTTTGAGACGGACTCTCGCTCTGCTGCCCAGCATGGAGTGCAGTGGCGCAATCTCGGCTCACTGCAAGCTCCGCCTCCCGGGTTCACGCCATTCTCCTGCCTCAGCCTTCCGAGTAGCTGGGACTACAGCCGCCCGCCACCACGCCCAGCTAATTTTTTGTATTTTTAGTAGAGACGGGGTTTCACCGTGTTAGCCAGGATAGTCTCGATCTCCTGACCTCGTGATCTGCCCGGCTCGGCCTCCCAAAGTGCTGGGATTACAGGCCTGAGCCACTGCGCCCGGCTGATAATTTACACATTTTTTGTAGAGATGAGGTTTACCATTTTGCCAAGGCTGGTCCCAAACTCCTGGGTTCAAGTGATCCGCCAGTCTTGGCCTCCCAAAATGCTGTTTCTTTGTTGTTGTTGTTGTTTGAGATGGAGTCTTGCTCTGTCTACCAGGCTGGAGTGCAGTAGCGCAATCTTGGCTCACTGGTGCAAGCCATTCTCCTGCCTTAGCGTCCAGAGTAGCTGGGATTACTGGAGCCTGCCGCCACAGCCAGCTAATTTTTGTATTTTTAGCATAGACGGGTTTTCATCATGTTGGTCGGGCTGCCCTCAAACTCCTGACCTCAGGTGATTCACCTGCCTAGGCCTTCAAAGTGCTGAGATTACAGAGATTATAGGCGTGAACTGCCGCGCCCGGCCGAAAATGCTGGTATTACAGGCATAAGCCACTAAACCCAGCTGAAAACCTTTTTAAATTGAAATCATTGTGATAGTGGGAGACACTTAGGAAATCCACCGTGTCCCAATTTCAGAATGATCAAAGAATCTATGTAGTCATTAGAACTAGTTCTTGTCCCTTTTATTTTTTTTTTTTTTTTGAGACGGAGTCTCACTCTATATTGCCCAAGCTGTAGTGTGGTGGTGCGATCTCGGCTCACTGCAACCTCCACCTCCCGGGTTCAAGCAATTCTCTTGCCTCAGCCTCCCAAGTAGCTGGGACTACAGGCACGTGCCACCACGCCCAGCTAATTTTTTGTATTTTTAGTAGAGACAGGGTTTCACCGTGTTAGCCAGGATGGTCTCGAACTCCTGACCTCGTGATCCGTCCGCCTCAGCCTCCCAAAGTGCTGGGATTACAGGTGTGAGGCACCATGCCTAGCTAGTTCTTGTCCTTGATAAGGATATGATATTTGGGGGGGTAGTGTTGCATTGGGGGGGGGGGGATCGGGGGATCGAGCATTGGTACAGGTGAAAGTAAAAAAAAAAAATTAGGGGGGGGGGGGGGTGGGGGGGGGGGGGGGGGGGGGGGCAGTGGGGATGCGCACTGATCAGCCTGGGACAGAGAAGACTTCAAAAAAAAAAAAAAAAAAAAAAAAAAAAAAAAAATGATATTTATTTCATTTTTTTTTTTTAAGATGGAGTCTCGCTCTATCGCCAGGCTGGAGTGCAGTTGTGCGATATCAGCTCACTGCAACTTCTGGCCCCTGGGTTCAAGGGATTTTCCTGCCTCAGCCTCCGGAGTAGCTGGGACTACAGGCATGCGCCACCACGCCCGGCTAATTTTTGTGTTTTTAGTAGAGACGGGGTTTCACCATGTTGGCCAGGATGGTCTCGATCTCTTGACCTCGTGATCCGCTTGCCTCGGTATCCCAAAGTGCTGGGATTACAGGCATGAGCCACTGTGCCTGGCCTATTTCAGTTTTATAAATCTATTTTATTTTATTTTTTTTATTTTTTTATTTTATTTTATTTTTTTGAGACAGTCTCCTTGTCGCCCAGGCTGGAGTGCAATGGCGCAATCTCGGCTCAGTGCGGGCTCCGCCCCCCGGGGTTCACACCATTCTCCTGCCTCAGCCTCCCGAGTAGCTGGGACTACAGGCGCCCGCCACCTCGCCCGGCTAATTTTTTGTATTTTTAGTAGAGACGGGTTTTCACTGTGTTAGCCAGGATGGTCTCCATCTCCTGACCTCGTGATCCGCCTGTCTCGGCCTCCGAAAGTGCTGGGATTACAGGCATGAGCCACCGCGCCCGGCCTTATAAATCTATTTTAGCCAGCAAGGTTGGGAAAAGAAAGGGTTATTTTACAATAAAGTGTATTTAAATTAATTACCAATTCACTTGTTTTTTGCTTTTCAGAGGAAATAAAAGTAACCTAGATTTATTTTTGGAATTTTGCACAGTAGATACTGACAATTTGGCCGGGTGCGGTGGCTCACGCTTGTAATCCCAGCACTTTGGGAGGCCGAGGCGGGCGGATCACGAGGTCAGGAGATCGAGACCACGGTGAAACCCCGTCTCTATTAAAAATACAAAAAATTAGCCGGGCGTGGTGGCGGGTGCCTGTAGTCCCAGCTACTCGGAGAGGCCGAGGCAGGAGAATGGCATGAACCCGGGAGGCAGAGCTTGCAGTGAGCCGAGATCACGCCACTGCACTCCAGCCTGGGTGACAGAGCAAGACTCCGTCTCCAAAAAAAAAAAAAAAAAATAGATACTGACAATTTGAGTAAAAATAATCAATATTTACTGAAGGCATTATACACAAAGATTTTATAGTTCCTGAGTATTGCTGGATAGATGAAAATAAAAAGGAGTAGCTTAGAACATATAAAGGCTACAGGAAGCCTGGAGACTGTTATAAAATACCTTATTAGAAGACTAGGAAAATGTATGCCTCACATCAGAACGACCAGGCAGACACATGAACAAAAACGCTGCATGTCTAACTAACAAAGGGCCATCGTGTCTGTGCGTGCATGTGTGTGTGTGTGTGTGTGTGTGTGTGTGTGAGAGAGGGAGAGAGAGAGAATGTCTTCTATGTAGGAGCTGGTGAGGGGATTGTCTACCATCTTTTAAAAGTAAAATAAAATTGCTGATGTAAGACTTCGGAAAAGCCACGAAGTTCATCTAGGTAAAATAAAAAAAGTGCAAAAAAGATTTCATGGAACATCCTTGTAAGCACTACAAAGTGATGAAAACATTTCTTTATTGTGTATCTAATTTTTCATCTAATAGTATATAGTCTTATTTTTCTGTATTTGTCTCATCTCTACAACTAGATTATAAATATATTGAAGGCAGAAACCATCATCCTTTAATTGAACGTAAAGGCTAAGAAATGAAAATCATTGGCGGGAGGGGCAAAAGAGATACGGTACTAAAAGCCAATATTGAGCATCAATGATGTGGTAGGCATTGTTCTATTTATATCCTCATATAAATCCTATGAGGTGGGCATTTTTACTGTCTTCATTGGTTTACAGATAAATAAACAGGAACAGAGATAAGTAATTTGCCCGAGGCTACACTGTTAAGTGGCAGAGCAATCTCCTACTCACCATGCCATTCTGCTTTTCCAAGGAACACAAAATGAGTTTAAGAGATTTAACGGCCAGGCACAGTGGCTCATGACTGTAATCCCAGCACTTTGGGAGGCTGAGGCTGGTGGATCACTTGAACCCAGGAGTTCAAGACCAGGTGGGCCAATAGGGTGAAACCCCGTCTCTACAAAAAATACAAAAATTAGCTGAGTGTGATGGCATGTGCCTGTAGTCCCAGCTGCTCGGGAGGCTGAGCTGGGAGGATCTGCTTGAGCCCAGGTAGCAGAGGTTGCTCTGAGCCTTGATCATGCCACTACACTCCAATCAACCGGGGCGACAGAGTCAGACCCTGTCTCTAACATACAAACAAAAAAAGAGATTTAACAAGGTCTTCTGTGATTAAGTTCTGATAGCATCATCCACAAAGTCAAGGTTCAGAGGAGGCTGAAGAGGTCCGGGGAGGCTCCACGGAGGATGTAGATCTCAAGGCAGGTCTTAATGAGTAAAATATGAGTAGGTAGGAAGGCGAGAGAGAACAGGGTGAGTAAAGTCAGGAAGTCAAGCAAAAGCTGCTTTGTGTTGTGTTTTTTGTATTCCCCAATACGCATGAAATGAATGAATAAAAGTTTCTTTTTCTTTTTTTTTTTGAGATGGAGTCTCGCTCTGTCACCCAGGCTGGAGTGCAGTGGCGCGATCTCCGCTCACTGCAACCTCTGCCTCGTGGGTTCAAGCGATTCTTCTGCTTCAGCCTCCTGAGTAGCTGGGCTTACAGTTGTGCACCACCACACCCAGCTAATTGTTGTATTTTTGGTAGAGAAAGGGTTTCACCATCTTGGCCAGGCTGGTCTTGAACTCCTCACCTTGTGATCCACCCACCTCAGCCTCCCAAAATGCTGGGATTACAGGCGTGAGCCACCACTCTCAGCCTCAAAAGTTTTTTAAATCAAAAGCAAGAAGCCAGAGACAATCAGTAGGAGCTCCTGATGTCATGTTGCAAAAGATGACAGAGATTTTATTTCAGTCTTTTTTTTTTTGAGACAGAGTCTCCCTCTGTTGCCCAGGCTGGAGTGCAGTGGCGCGATCACGGCTCACCACAACCTCCACCTCGCAGGTTCAAGTGATTCTCCTGCCTCAGCCTCCTCAGTTGCTGGGACTACAGTCACGCGCCACCATGCCCAGCTACTTTTTGTGTTTTTAGTAGAGACAGGGTTTCACTATGTTGGCCAGGCTGGTCTCGAACTCCTGACCTCATGATCTGCCCACCTCGGCCTCCAAAAGTGCTGGGATTACAGGTGTCAGCAACTATGCCCGGCTATTTCAGTCTACTGAAGAAGAAACTAGGAATATTCTCTATTCAAATAATCCTTTGAAGCTTATAGTTTAGGAATATTTGCTTATATCGTGGTTAATACACAGAGTGTTCCAAGTTCCAAATGATAAAAAAGACATGTAGTAACATTATTGGACGAAATCTACTCAATAATTTGGAGAAACTTACATTTTCAACATATACTTCCTCTTCTCCAACTCTGTTTTACTTCTCTTTTTAGGTGGCATGCTGCTAAAACAAACATGACAGCTCACCACAGCCAGAACTAGAACTATACTACAGCTACTGAGCTGTTTTTTAAGGGCTTCAATGTATTACTTTGTCAGAGATTCTTTGCATGTCTAAATACAATCTTGCTCACTCTGGAGAACTAGGGAGCTGTGCTGTTCCCTTTATAGAAATGGTGTCACTTTTCCCTGGATAGGTTAAGCTTGCTTCTGTGTTCAGTGATGCTACTTTATTAGAGAGACACCCCCTCACTAGATGAGAAAGTCAGACTTGGCAGTCATCAGGGTTTTATCTGAAGTTACTCTTGTAAATGGGAGTTATGTTGGCAAATAGCTGATCCTCTGATGCAGGGGCTTAAAGACAACACAGATTACATTCTTTAACCCAAACTGCACACACATCCCCAAGTTCTGTCTGTCCTTTCAGACCAACTCAAGGCCATTTGGACTTCTTACAGCTTTCCCTGACCACTCCAGCCAATAGTTTTTAAGCTCACAGCAGTTACTTGTAATACTAATCTGATATTATCACATTCTTTTGTTATCTAAGTACTTACTGTCATTATAGCATCATTTTAAGGAGCAGCAAGCATTAATTTAATACCCACTTTGAAAGGACCCATGTTTCTCCAATGAGACCATCAGCTCTTCAAGTGCGAGATCATATTGTAAAAAAAAAAAAAAATTTTTTTTCAGACGGAGTCTTACTCTTGCCCAGGCTGGAGTACAATGGCATGATCTTGACTCACTGCAACCCCCGCCTCCCTGGTTCAAGCAATTCTTCTGCCTCAGCCTTCCGAGTAGCTGAGATTACAGGCTCATACCACCACACCTGGCTAATTTTTGTTTTTTTAGTAGAGACAGGGGTTCACCATGTTGGCCAGGCTGGCCTCAAACGCCTGACCTCAAGTGATCCACTTTCTTCGGGCTTCCAAAGTGCTGGGATTACAGGCGTGAGCCACCATGCCTGGCCGTAAAAAAAATTTTTTTAAAAGAGACGGGTTGGCCAGACATGGTGGCTCATGCCTGTAATCCCAGCACTTTGGGAGGCCAAGGTGGGCAGATCATCTGAGGTCGGGAGTTCGAGACCAGCCTGACCAATGTGGAGAAACCCCATCTCTACTAAAAATACAAAATTAGCTGGGCGTGGTGGTGCATGCCTGTAATCCTAGCTACTCAGGAGGCTGAGGCAGGAGAATTGCTTGAACCCAGGAGGCGGAGGTTGCAGTGAGCCGAGATTGCACCATTGCACTCCAGCCTGGGCAACAAGAGCAAAACTTCGTCTCAAAAAAAAAAAAAAGAGAGAGAGACAGGGGTCTCAGCCTGGCGCAGTGGCTCATGCCTGTAATCCCAGCACTTTGGGAGGCTGAGGCGGGTGGATCACGAGGTCAAGAGACCGAGACCATCCTGGCCAACATGGTGAAACCCTATCTCTACTAAAAAATACAAAAATTAGCTGGGCATGGCGGCATGCACCTGTAGTCCCAGCTACTCGGGAGGCTGAGGCAGGAGAATGGCTTGAACCCAGGAGGTGGAGGTTGCAGTGAGCCGAGATCGCGCCACTGCACTCTAGCCTGGCAACACAGCAAGACTGCATCTCAAAAAAAAAAAAAAAAAGAGACAGGGTCTCACTATATTGTCTAGGCTGGCCTTGAACTCCGGGGCTCAGTGATCCTCCTGCCTCAGCCTCCCAAGTAGCTTGGACTGCAGACGCATGCTGTGGTGTCTAGCTTGTATTGCACATTTTTAAAGACCACATAGTTCCCTTTGAGAGGTGCTAAACAGATACCTTTCAAAACAGAATTGAATTAAACCCCAAAGAGAACACATCTAAGAGACTGAATTTCCCCTGCCTCAGTCTTGCCCCTGCCACTTTTATTTATTTATTTATTTTTTATTTTTTGAGATGGAGTCTCACTCTGTCTCCCAGGATGAAGTGCGGTGGCACGATCTGGGCTCAGTGCAACCTCCGCCTCTGGGTTCAAGCAATTCTCCTGCCTCAATCTCCTGAGTAGCTGGAATTACAAGCACCCGCCACTATGCCGGGCTAATTTTTGTGTTTTTTACTAGAGATTGGGTTTCACCATGTTGGCCAGGGTGGTCTTGAACTCCTGACCTCAGGTGATCCACCCGCCTCAGCCTCCCAAAGAGCTGGGATTATAAGCGTGAGCCACTGCACCGGGCCCACTTTTATCGTATATTATAATGAAAAGATGGATAGCTGTTTGCTCTTTTAAAAATATAGACTTCATAGCTGGGCGTGGTGGCTCATGACTGTAATCCCAGCACTTTGGGAGGCCAAGGGGGGTGGATCACGAGTTCAGCAGTTTGAGACCAGCCTGACCAACATGGTGAAACCCTGTCTCTACTAAAAATACAAAAAAATTAGCTGGGCCTGGTGGTGGGTGCCTGTAATCCCAGCGATTTGGGAGGCTGAGGCAGGAGGAAGGCGGAGGTTGCAGTGAGCCAAGACTGTGCCACTGCACTCTAGCCTGGGCAGTAAGAGCAAAACTCCATCTCAAAAAAATTAAAAAACAAAAATAAAAATATAGACTTCACCAGGTATGGTGGCTCATGCCTGTAATCCCAACACTTTGAGAGGCCAAGGTGGGAGGACTGGTTGAGACCAGGAGTTCAAGAGCAGCCTGGGCAGCATAGTAAGACCCCATCGCTACAAAAAAATTTAAAAATTATCTAGGCATGGTGGCACTTGTCTTTAGTCCCAGCTACTCGGGAGATTGAGGTGGGAGGATTACTTGAGCCCAGAAGGTCGAAGCTGCAGTAAACTATGATCATGCCACTGCATTCTAACTTAGGTAATAGAGCAAGACCCTGTCTCAAAAAGTATATATAAAATAAAAAATAGCCAGGCGTGGTGGCTCATGCCTGTAATTCCAGCACTTTGGGAGGCCAAGGCGGGTGGATCACGAGGTCAGGAGATCGAGACCATCCTGGCTAACAGTGAAATCCCATCTCTACTAAAAATACAAAAAAAAAAAAAAAAAAAAATTAGCCGGGTGTGGTGGCGGGTGCCTGTAGTCCCAGCTACTCGGGAGGCTGAGGCAGGAGAATGGCATGAACCCAGGAGGCAGAGCTTGCAGTGAGCTGAGATGGCACCACTGCACTCCAGCCTGAGCCACAGAGAGGGACTCCGTCTCTCAAAAATAAAAAAATAGGCCAGGCGTAGTGGCTCACGCCTGTAATCCCAGCACTTTGGGAGGCCAAGGCGGGCGGATCACGAGGTCAGGAGATTGAGACCATGTTGGCTAACACAGTGAAACCCCGTCTCAACTAAAAAGACAAAAAATTAGCCGGGCTTGGTGGCGGGTGCCTGTAGTCCCAGCTACTCGGGAGGCTGAGGCAGGAGAATGGCATGAGCCCGGGAGGCAGAGCTTGCAGTGAGCCGAGATTGCGCCACTGCACTCCAGCCTGGGGCACAAAGCTGGACTCCATCTCAAAATAAAATAAAATAAAATAATAAAAAATAGACTTCAAAGAAAATTTTTACCTCTTTCAGAAAAGCGCTTCTATAAATTAAGATTGCCAGATTCCTAAGTCAAAGACCTAGAGAAATAGATGTAGTCTAATTTGTAGAGATAATATATAATATTAACTGAGCAATTACTATGTGCTAAGCACTATTCTAACTAATCACTTTATGGGGCATATATATGGCACATACACATTTGCATATGTTATTTATATCTGTATGACACTTTTTTTCTTTAGTTCTCTTAATTATTATTTTACCCAAGAAGGTAAATAACTTGCCCAAGTTCTACGGATCAGACAGACACAAGCCCTAATCCGGGGACAATGTATGGGGTAGCTGTTTGTGTGTTAGAGTTCACACTCAGAGCATGGAGGGCTCTGAGCCAGATTAAATACAATCAGGATGTAAGGTAATGAATGGAAAGACAATAGAGTTCATGGATAATTTCCTTCAATATGTGTCCAAAAGAAATGAATGGTGATTGGAATAATGTTAAAAGTTGACCGTGTAGGTGAGTAGTGTCAAAGAAGAATGGCTGCTAAAAATGAGAGCTTTTAGTGGCGAGGCATATGAGGTAAGGGTTAGTCTTAGCTTAAAGGGAAACTACAGTCTTTATAGCAGTAAGATAAGAATCTTTTTTTTTTCTTCTTGAGATGGAGTCTCGCTCTGTCGTCCAGGCTGGAGTGCAGTGGCGCAATCTTGGCTCACTGCAACCTCCGCCTCCCGGGTTCAAGCTATTCTCCTGCCTCAGCCTCCTGAGTAGCTGGGATTACAGGCACCTGCCACCACGCCCTGCTAATTTTTGTATTTTTAGTAGAGATGGGGTTTCACCATGTTGGTCAGGCTGGTCTCTAACTCCTGACCTCGTGATCCGCCCCCCTCGGCCTCCCAAAGTGTTGGGATTACAGGCGTGAGCCACTTCGCCTGGCCGATAAGAATCTTTTGTATCTTGCAGTGATACTGACTGATTTGGTCTATTAATTAATAAACATTTACTGAACAGCTAGTATGTTTAAAGTACTGTGCTAAATACATGGAGTTATATACAAAGGCAAAAGATATGGTCCTAATTCCTGCTTAAGGAATCATACATAGGCCAGGCATGGTGGCTCACACTTGTAATCCCAGCACTTTGGGAGGCCGAGGCAGGAGGAATGCTGAACCCAGGAGTTTGAGACCAGCCTGGACAAGAGTGAGACCCTGTATCTACCTAAAATTTGTCTGTGGAGTTGTTGTGTGGATATGTGTGTTGTTTTTTTGAGACAGTCTCACTCTGTCGCCCAGGCTGGAGTGCAGTGGCACAACCTCGGCTCATTGCAGTCTCAACCTCTCAGGCATGAGTGATCCTCTCACCTCAGCCTTCCAAGTAGCTGGGACTACAGACACATGCCACAATGACCAGCTAATTTTTGTATTTTTTGTAGAGACGGAGTTTTGCCATGTGGCCCAGGCTGGTCTCAAATTCCTGAGCTCAAGTGATCCACCAGCCTCAGCTTCCCAAAGTACTGCGATTACAGGCCTGAACCAACACATCCAGCCCCCAAAATTTTTAAAAAATTAGCAGGGCGTAGTGGCATGCGACTGTGGTCCCAGCCACTCAGGAGGCTGAAGTGGGAGGATTGCTTGAGGTTGCAGTGAGCTATGATCACACCACTGCACTCCAGCCTGGGCAACAGAATGAGAACCTGTCTCAAAAACATTTTTAAATATAACTTGAGATGGGGGTCTTGTTCTGTTGCCCAGGCTAGTCTCAAAATCCTGGCCTCAAGCAATCTTCCCACCTTGGCCTCCCGAAGTGCTAGAACTACAGGTGCAAACCACCTTGACTGCCCTAATCTCTATTTTACAGATGACCAAAACCAAATCTCAGAGACAGGAAGTAATTTGCCAAAGTTCTCATAGCATTTGCAGAACAAGGATAGTGAACTCAGACTTTATTGCTACCCTAGGCTCTTATAGAGATATAATTAGTAATGAAAGGTAGTATTTGCCAAGTGGCAAATTAATGGCATAGGCAATGCATATTTTTTGCTGTAATATGTTTACAAGTTTAAGGTCTAAATGCTAACTAGAACTTTTCCTGGGGAATTTTCAGGTGCAAAGGGACTTTCCCAGTTGTCTCCTCAACTGCTTTAGCATGAAAACAGAAAATGGTCTCGTCTCCGTGCACCTGTGCCACCTCAATCATACACATCACACGTGCTCTTGATATGTCTAGCTCAGTAGTTCTGAAAGTGTGTGGTCTTCGGACCAGCAGCACCTGGAAACTTGTCAGAAATGCAAATTATTGGGCCCACTGCCTGCCCACTGAACCAGAAACTCTGGGGGTGGAGCCCAGCGATCTGTGTTTTAATAAGCACTCCAGGCGACTCCGGTGTACCTTGGGGTTTCAGAACCCATGGTCTGTCTCATGGCTCTCCAGAGAGTTTGTGAACTCCTTGAAGGCAGAGCCTGTGTCCTTGGAGTTTTTGTTTCCCTAGCATCAAGCCTTGAACACAGTGGATATATTAATACATATTTCTAAAACTGAACCACAGGAGTGAATATGGCTCGGCAGATAACCAACATCCCATTATCCAACTCTTTTCATATGATGATTAATACTTTTAGGTTTTCTTTATGTAATGGATTGAATTGCGTCCCCCAAAATTCATGTAGAAGTCCTAACTCCCTAGTACCTCAGAATATAACTGTATTTGGAGATAGGGCCTTTAAGAAGTAATTAGGGTAAAATGAGGTCATATGTGTAGACCCTAATGCAATATGACTGGTATCCTTATAAGAAGAGGAGATGAGGCTGGGTGTGGTGGATTATGCCTGTAATCCCAGCACTTTGGGAGGCCAAGGCGGGCGGCTCACGGGAGGACAGGGGTTCAAGACCAGCCTGGCCAACATGGTAAAAGCCCATCTTTACTAAAAATACAAAAAAATTAGCTGGATGCGGTGGCGGGCGCCTATAATCCCAGCTACTTGGGAGGCTGAGGCAGGAGAATTGCTTGAACCCGGGAGGCAGAGGTTGCAGTGAGCCGAGATCACACCATTGCACTCCAGCCTGGGCGACAGAGCAAGACTCTGTCTCAAAAAAAAAAAAAAAGAAAAAAGAAAAGAAAATCCAGGGAGGACAAGGCATGAGGATTGCTTGAGGCCAGGAGGTCAAGACCATCCCGGGGAATATAGTAAGACCCTGGTCTCTACCAAAAAATAGATATTTTTTAAATTAACCAGGCATGGTGGTATGCACCTGTAGTCCCAGCTACTCAGGAGGCTGAAGAGGGAGGATTGCTTCAGCCTAGGAGTTCCAGGCTGTAGTGAGTCATGATTGTATCACCGCACTCCAGCCTGGGCTAGAGTAAGACCCTGTCTCAAACAATAACAAAGAGGAAAAAAAAAAGAAAATACAGGGAGGAGAAGACAGCCATCTGCAGTCAAATGCTCTACCCCTGAGAAGACAGCTGTCTACAAGCCCAGGAGAGAGGCTTCAAAAGAAACTGACCCTACAGACATCAGGACCTTGGACTTCTAATCTCCAGAATTGTATCAAAATTTAATTTCTGTTGTTTAAGGCATCCAGATTGTGTAGCCCTTTGTTACGACAGCTCTAGCAGACTAATACACTTTATGAAAATTTTACACCAGGCACAGTGGCTCACACCTGTAATCCCAGCACTTTGGGAGGCCAAGACAGGGAGATCACTGGAGCCCAGGAGTTCAAGGCCAGCCTGGGCAACATGGTAAAACCCTGTCTCTACAAAAAAATACAAACATTAGCCAGGCTGGTGGCACATACCTATAGTCCTAGCTACTCTGGAAGCTGAGGAGAGAGGATCACTTGAGCCCAGGAGGTGGAATTTGCAGTGAGCTGAGATTGTGCCACTGTACTCCAGCATGGACAACAGAGCAAGATTCTCTGTTTTTCACTTTTTTTTTTTTTTTTTTTTTGAGACAGATTCTCAGTCTGTCGCCCAAGCTGGGGTGCAATGGCATGCGATCACAGCTCACTGCAGCCTCCAGCTCCCCAGGCTCAAGTGATCCTCCTGCCTCAGCCTTCCGAGTAGCAGGGGCTCCAGGCATGTGCCACCATGCCTGGCTAATTTTTGTGTTTTTTGTAGAGATGGGGATTTACCATGTTTCCCAGGCTGATCTCAAACTCCTGAGTTCAAGTGATCTCCTGCCTCGGCCTCCCAAAGTGCTGGGGTTACAGGCATGAGTCACTGTGCCTGGCTAAGACTGTCAAAAAAAAAAAAGAAAGAAAGAAAGTGAGAGATGGAGAAAAAAGAAAGAAAGAGAGAGAAAGAAAGAAAGAGAAAAAAAAAGAAAGGAAAAGAAAAGAAAGGAAGGAAGGAAAGAGAAGGAAGGAAGGAAAGAGAAGGAAGGAAGAAAAGGAAGGAAGGAAGGAAGGAAGGAAAGGAAAGGAAGGAAGGAGCGAGCCAGGCGCGGTGGCTCACACCTGTAATCCCAGCACTTTCGGAGGCTAAGGCAGATGGATCATGAGGCCAGGAGTTCGAGACCAGCCTGGTCAACATGGTGAAACCCCATCTCTACTAAAAATAAAAAAAATTAGCTGGATGTGGTGGCGGGCACCTGTAATCCCAGCTACTTGGGAAGCTGAAGCAGGAGAATCACTTGAACCTGGGAGGCGGAGGTTGGAGTGAGCCGAGATCACGCCATTGCACTCCAGCCTGGGCAACAAGAGCAAAACTCCATCTCAAGAAAAAAAGATTTTACAAAAAAACTGACTCTGAAATCCAAGAACTCCCATCCAAGCCCAGCCTATGACAAGAAAATCTTATTTTTGGGTGAGTCTTAATAGTCTTTAGATATTAGCTATTAAAGTGTTCAAGAAATTACTCTCTTTTGTTTTTTTTGAGACAGAGTTTCGCTCTTGTTGCCCAGGCTGGAGTGCAATGGTGCAATTTTAGTTCACTACAACCTCCGCCTCCCGGGTTCAAGTGATTCTCCTGCCTCAGCCTCCCGAGTAGCTGGGATCACAGGCGCCTGCCACGACGCCCAGCTCATTTTTTGTATTTTTAGTAGAGACAGGGTTTCATCATGTTGGCCGGGCTGATCTCAAACTTTTGACCTTGGGTGATCCACTCGCCTCGGCCTCCCAAAGTGCTGGGATTACAGGCATGTGCCACTGCACTGGGCCAGAAATTACTCTTTCATGCTCAACATGAGTACAGGTTTTGGAGTCAGACAGAGGTAGGTTTCAATCCTGACTTGGCCACTTAGGAGTTGTGTAATTTTAAATTCTAAAGACTCAGTTTCCCCATCTGTAATTTGAGGCTAATAATAGCTCTCTCCTAGATATAGCTCAATAATTGGCAATTATGGCAATTATATCATAGGCACTCAGTATGGGGTGATTTAAAAACGATAATTAAATTATTTATATTGGTCCTCTCTGGGAGATGGGATTACTGTGAAATTTTACTGTAATATTTGAATCGATTCAACACACATATAGTACTATGGTGACTTTTTAAAAGACCATACAAAATGGCAATATTTTTCAAGGCAAAAAAAATTGAAGACTCAAGGATAATATAAATCAGAATAAGAATGTCAGAGGCTGGCCAGGCGTGGTGGCTCATGCCTGTAATCCCTGCACTTTGGGAGGCTGAGGCAGGTGAATCACCTGAGGTCAGGAGTTCAAGACCAGCCTGGGCAACACAGTGAAACCCCGTCTCTACTAAAAATACAAAAAATTAGCTGTCCCGTGGTGGCGCGTGCCTGTAATCCCAGCTACTCAGGAGACTGAGGCAGAAGGATCACTTGAACCTGGGAGGCTGAGGTTGCAGTGAGCCGAGATTGCACCCCTGCACTCTAGCCTGGGCAACAAGAGCAAAACTCGTCTCGAAAAAAAAGAAAGAATGTCAGGGGCCAAGCCCAGTGGCTCATGCCTGTAATCCCAAAACTCTGGGAGGCCAAAACAGGCAGATCACTTGAGGCCAGGAGTTCGAGACCAGCCTGGCCAACATGGCGAAACCCTGTCTCCACAAAAAATACAAAAATTAGCCAGGCATGGTGGCACACACCTATAGTCTTGGCTACTCAGGAGGCTGAGGTGGGAGGATTGCTTGAGCCTTGGAGGTTGAGGCTGCGGTGACCCAAGATTGCACCACTGCACTCCAGCCTGGGCGACAGAGCAAGACCCTATCTCAAAACAAAAAGAGAATGTCAGAAATGTAATAGAAAGATATAACACTGGTCAGGAGCAGTGGCTCATGCTTCTAATCCCAGTACTTTGGGAGTCTTAGGTGAGCGGATCACTTGAGGTCCGAAGTTTGAGACCAGCCTGACTAATACGGCGAAAACCTGTCTCTTTAAAAACATAATAATAATAATAATACAAAAATTAACCGAGCGTGGTGGCGTGCGCCTGTAATCCCAGCTACTTGGGAGGCTGAGGTAGGGAGAACCTGGGAGGCAGGAGTGAGCTGAGATTGTGCCACTGCACTCCAGCCTGGGTGACAGAGTGAGGCTGCGTCAGAAAGAAAAAGAAAGAAAAAGGAAGAAAGAGAGGGAGAGAGAGAGAGAGAAGAAGGGAAAGGGAAGGGGAAGGGAAAGGGAAGGACCAGCTGGGGGCGTAGCTCGCACCTGTAATCCCAGCACTTTGGTAAACCGAGGTGGGCAGATCACCTGAGGTCAGGAGTTTGAGACCAGCCTGGCCAACATGGTGAAACCCCATCTCTACTAAAAATACAAAAATTAGCCGGGCGTGGTGGCAGGCGTCTGTAATCCCAGCTACTCAGGAGGCTGAGGCAGGAGAATTGCTTGAACCCGGGAGGCGGAGGTTGCAGTGAGCCATGATAGCGCCATTGCACTCCAGCTTGGGGGACAAGAGCGAGACTTCATCTCAAAAAAAAAGAGAGAGAGAAAAAAAGAAAGAATAACCAAGAATAATTGAATTATCTCAAACTGATGAGTATAAGTAGGGATTACTGGCTGGGTGCCATGGCTCATGCCTGTGATCCCAGCACTTTCAGAGGCAGAGGCGTGTGGATTGCTTGAACTCAGGTGAAACTCTATCTCTACAAAAAATATAAAAATTAGCTAGGCATGGAAGTGCACGCTTGTGGCCCCAGTTATTTGGGAGGTTGAGGCAGGAGAATGACCTGAGCTGGGGAAGCTGAGGCTGCAGTGAGCTGTGATCGTGCCACTGCACTCCAGCCTGGGTGACAGAGGAGACCCTGTCTCAAAAAAAAAACCACAAAAAAGTAGAGAGTGTTGATTTTGTCTTTGTATCCCCAGATCCTAATATGGCACCTGGCATTTACTATAAATTCAACAGCTTTTGGTTGAATGAAAGAATGAGTGGCCTTCTACAAAGATGATTATTCTAATTATACAAAGACATTTCAACCCAACTATACTTACACAGGATCAGTGGCTCTGTAGCATTTTGACGTTGTGCAATCAAAACTTTAATTTTAACCTGGAAATTCCACTTTGGGGAAATAACCTAATAAAATAACCCCAAAGGAAAAGAAGTGTGTGGGTTTTTTGTTTGCTCGTTTGTTTTTAAAGAGTCTTTACTGTGGTGATATTCAAAATAGAGAAATCCTGGGATTGTCTTTAGAGCCTCCCCAACCCACATTCTACATCTCCCCTCCGGAGTTTTGACCAGATCTTCCCAGCTGCCCTCAAACTGTTCTGACCATCCTTGCCACCCTTCACCTGACTGGCCCAGTACCCCATACTTCAGACCCTTTGGGATCAGCACTCTCATTAAAACTTACTGTCTTGTGCCTGCATGTCTTTGGGACTCTACTTGGCCAAATAATCTGATAAATTAATTTAAGCTGGGATGCTAATGAGTGATAATGGCTAAATATGAGTCTACTCATGGATAACAATTGCGTTTCAGCAGCACCTTACTCTGAGACATAAGTCATACATTTCAGGCATGTGTCAGGGCCATTGGGAAAGATATTTTAAGAAGGGGGATTTCCTCAAACCCCTCAAATTACACCATGTAGACAGCTGTCTATCCTGCATGATCTGGCCAACTTCTTGGCATCCAGTTATCAGCTCTCAGGGGACACTAGAGGAAACAGTTCTGTTCCTCTTCTTAATAGGGCTTGGAAGTAGTGACTAGACTATTTATATCACTTAAAGAAAAAAGGCATTTACTCTGGAACCCACCCAGAAAGCACACATTCCCTAGGCTTAGAGAAGACCCTTCTCTGCCTAGAATTGTAAGAACAGGGAACAACTCAAATCAGAAACTATTAATGCCCCTATGAATTGCTGCAAAATAAACTCTGAAAACAATACTAAAGTTTTCAGAGATTTAGGACCTTCTCTGGGAACGGCTGAGTGACTACAGCCTAGATCAACCAAAATGAGTGAGCTGGGACAGGCAAACACTAAGAAGGGACTGGTTAAAATAAGCTTTGCCACCAGGCGCGGTGGCTCACACCTGTAATCCCAGCACTTTGGGAGGCCAAGGCGGGCGGATCACAAGGTCAGGAGTTCAAGACCAGCCTAGACAACATGGTAAAACCCCGTCTCTACTAAAAATACAAAAATTAGCCGGGCATGGTGGTGCACATCTGTAATCCCAGCTACTCGGGAGGCTGAGGCCCGAGAATCACGTGAACCCGGGAGGTGGGGGTTGCCGTGAGCTGAGATCACACCATTGCACTCCAGCCTGGGCAACGAGAGCAAGACTCTGTCTCAAAAATAATAATAATAAGCTTCACAAGTGAGAAGATCCTAGACATCAATATGAATTTATACAGATACACACATGAGGGACTATTGAACCTGATCATAAAAATAGCTGCCTTTTGGCCGGGCATGGTGGCTCACACCTTAATCTCAGCACTTTGGGAGGCTGAGGCGGGCAGATCACCTGAGGTTGGAAGTTCTAGACCAGCCTGACCAACATGGAGAAACCCCATCTCTACTAAAAATACAAAATTAGCTGGGTGTGGTGGCACATACCTATAATCCCAGCTACTCGGGAGGCTGAGGCAGGAGAATCGCTTGAACCTGGGAGGCGGAGGTTGCAGTGAGCCAAGATCACACCATTGCACTCCAGCCTGGGCAACAAGAGCAAAACTCCGTCTCAAAAAAAAAAAAAGCGAAGAAACCCTTTAAGTCTGATCTCCAGGATCAGATAAGGCTTCAGAGCAGAGGCAGCCCATGGGTCTTGAAACATGAGAATAAATGGAAGAATGAGCTAGTGGAAGGACAGGATGGGAAAACTCAAATTTCAGCAATAAGAAAAAGCATGTGCAAACATCCAGAGGCATGAATTTGCATGAACAGAAAAAAAAAAGTCACGCTGTAGTAAGTAGGGTGCAAAAATTTTTATTTATGTATTTATTTTTGAGACGGAGTTTCGCTCCTGTTGCCCAGACTGGAGTGCAATGGCGCAATCTCGTCTCACTGCAACCTCTGCCTCCCAGGTTCAAGCGATTCTCCTGCCTCAGCCTCCCGAGTAGCTGGGATTACAGGCGTGTGCCACCACGCCCAGCTAATCCAAAAATTTTATAAGCACAAAATAGAGGAAAAGGTTGCATTATCATTGTGAAGTTAAAGAAAAATGGTTATTTTTCAGTAGGGTCTGTGCTATCAGGAAAAGCACACAAGGTAAAGATAGTGAAATTCATTATGTACACGACCGAGGTTCACTGAAGTGAAAAGTCCAAATGATCATGAGGCAGAGTCACTTCCCAGCTGCCCCACCTCCAACACTTTACCCCCATTTGAGAAGGGGAGTAGGAGCTTGATAGAGAACAAATTATCAGTTGCAGTTACATCTGAAATTCACATTATTACAGACTTTTACCTTGCTGCTGAGCATGGTCCCTGGAGTGAAAAGGGAGTGGAGAGAAATTCAACTGAACAAGTAGCCACAGGTGATCATGAAGAGCTGTGTATGCCTTTCTTTCTTTTTTTTTTTTTTTTTTTGAGATGGAATCTCACTCTGTCACCTAGGCTGGAGTGTGGAGTGCAGTGGTGTAATCTTGGCTCACTGCAACCTCTGCCTCCCAGGTTCAAGTGATTCTCCTGCCTCAGCCTCCCGAGTAGCTGGGACTACAGGCATGTGCCACCACATTCAGCTACTTTTTGTATTTTTAGTAGAGACGGGGTTTCACCATGTTGGCCAGGCTGGCCTCGAACTCCTGATCTCAGGTGATCCGCCTGCCTCGGCCTCCCAAAGTGCTGGGATTACAGGTGTGTGCCACCGTGCCCAGCCTGTGTGTGCCTTTCTGAGGAGTATGAATTTTATCTGAAGAGTGGTAGAAGGCCGTGGAAGGATTTTCAGCAGGCCCACCTGCTGTAAAAGCTTTCCTGAGCCACCACCATGTGTGTAGTTATTTGCACTCATATCCCCTTAGATTCAATACTCTGACTTACATTTTTAAATTGTTATTATCCACATATACAATATGCACTCCTAGGCTGGGCACAGTGGCTCATGTTTGTAATCCCAGCACTTTGGGAGGCTGAGGCAGGAGGATCACTTGAGGCCAGGAGTTCAAGACCAGCCTGGGCAACATAGAAAGACCTTTTCTTGGCTGGGCACGGTGGCTCACACCTGTAATCCCAGCACTTTGGGAGGCCAAGGTGGGTGGATCACGAGGTCAGGAGTTCAAGACCAGCCTCGCCAACATGGTGAAATCCTGTCTCTACTAAAAACTACAAAAATTAGCTGGGTATGGTGGCACGTGCCTGTGGTCCCAGCTACTCGGGAGGCTGCAACAGAAGAATCACTTGAACACGGGAGGTGGAGGTTTCAGTGAGCCGTGATCACATCACTGCACTCCAGCCTCGGTGACAGGGCGAGACTCTGTCTTGAAAAAAAAAAAAAGATTAACCAGACATAGTGGTGCAACCCTGTCGTCCCATTTACTAGGGAGGTTAAAGTAGGAGGATGATTGCTTGAGCCCAGGAGTTCCAGGCTGCAGTGAGCTGTGATGGTGCCACTGCAACAAAGCCTGGGAGACAGATGAGACTCTGTCTCTAAAACAAACAAATATGCACTCCAAGTGTATTTGTTGTTTGAAGGAAAGAAGCAAAGGGAAAGGAATCATTTGAATCCCTCCTATTTCACAATTCAATCAGTCAGAGTTGAGTTCACCAGGTGGATGAACTGATAGAGTTTTGTAGAGGCAAAACAAAATTCTTTTTTTTTTTTTTTTTGAGACGGAGTCTCGCTCTGTCACCCAGGCTGGAGTGCAGTGGCGCAATCTCGGCTCACTGCAAGCTCCGCCTCCCGGGTTCACACCATTCTCCTGCCTCAGCCTCTCCGAGTAGCTGGGACTACAGGCGCCCGCCACCACGCCCGGCTAATTTTTTGTATTTTTAGTAGAGACGGGGTTTCACCATGGTCTCGATCTCCTGACCTCATAATCCGCCTGCCTCGGCCTCCCAAAGTGCTGGGATTACAAGCGTGAGCCACCGCGCCCAACCCAAAACAAAATTCTTAATGTGTTTATAAATGTGAATGCGACTTATACAACCATATTTATTCAAACGAAACCTTTACCTTCCTATCTGCTTAATTCTATTGAACTCAAAAGCGCCTAGGACTATGGGGGACACAAAGCAAGTGGGAGTGCTAAAAGTTTATAAATATACTGTTAATCGGCTGGGCATGGTGGCTCACGCCTGTAATCCTAGCACTTTGGGAGGCCATGGCGGGTGGCTCACTTGAGATTAGGAGTTTGAAACCAGCCTGGGCAACATGGTGAAACCCCGTCTCTACTAAAAATACAAAAAAATTAGCTGGGCGTGGTGGTGGGCACTTGTAATCCTAGCTACTCGGGAGGCTGAGGCAGGAGAATTGCTTGAATCTGGGAGGCGGAGGTTGCAGCGAGCCGAGATTGCACCACTGCACTCCAGCCTGAGCAACACAGCAAGACTCAGTCTCAAAAAAAAAAAAAAAAAAAAGGTTAATCATGGATAGATTGAGTTACCAAGTTAAAGTGTTTTGTAAAATAGGGGAAAGTGATAAGATTCATTAGTAGGGCTAATTCCTCTGTCAATATCCCAGTCAAAGCCCTTAAACCTACAAATCTCCTTACATTCTCTGAGGGTGGGTGCCTAGATTCTATAGAAATCAAGCCAGATTGTGAAAACACCCCATTCTCTAGACCAGTGCTTCTCAAAATGTGGCCCTTGCACCAGCAAAGATGGAAATGAAAATTCACAGGCCCTACCCCAGCAAGCCAATAGAATCAAATGCAGGAGTTGGAGCCCAGCATCCTGAATGTTCACAAGCCCTCTGATGCTGGATGCTCAAGTTCAAGAACCACTGTTCCCAGGTCGGATGCGGTGGCTCATGCCTGTTATCCCAGCACTTTGGGAGGCTGAAGTGGGTTCAAGACTAGCCTGAACAACATGGCGAAACCCCGTCTCTATTAAAAATACAAAAATTAGCGAGGTGTGATGGCTCGCGCCTGTAATCCCAGCCGCTCAGGAGGCTGAGGCAAGAGAATCGCTTGAACCCAGGTGGCAGAGGTTGCAGCGAGCTGAGATTTCTCTACTGTATTCCAGCCTGGGTGAAAGAGTGAGACTCCGTTTCAAAAGAAAAAAAAAAGAACAGGCCGGGCGCGGTGGCTCACGCTTGTAATCCCAGCACTTTGGGAGGCCGAGGCGGGCGGATCACGAGGTCAGGAGATCGAGACCACGGTGAAACCCTGTCTCTACTAAAAATACAAAAAAATTAGCCGGGCGTAGTGGCGGGCGCCTGTAGTCCCAGCTACTCGGAGAGGCTGAGGCAGGAGAATGGCGTGAACCCGGGAGGTGGAGCTTGCAGTGAGCCGAGATCGCGCCACTGCACTCCAGCCTCGGCGACAGAGCGAGACTCCGTCTCAAAAAAAAAAAAAAAAAAAAAAAAGAACCACTGTTCCAGGTTACTCTTTTTTTTTTTTTTTTTTTTTGGAGACGCAGTCTTGCTCTGTTGCCCAGGCTGGAGTGCAGTGGTGCGATCTCAGCTCACTGCAATCTCTGTCTCCCGGATTCAAGTGATTCTTCTGCCTCAGCCTCCCAAGTAGATGGGATTACAGACAGGTGCCACCACGCCCAGCTAATTCTTGTATTTTTAGTAGAGATGGGGTTTCACCATGTTGGTCAGGCTGGTCTCAAACTCTTGACCTCGCGATCCACCCGTCTCGGCCTCCCAAAGTGCTGGGATTACAGGCATGTGCCACAGAGCCCGGCCCCAGGTTACTCTTATCTCTTATGGCCCTCTGCAAGGAAGAGTAAGAGTGGAGATGGGGACTACAGAACCTATTCCCATCTCTTTGAGGATCTATATTGTCTATTGGTTTGTTTTGCCATTACCCTAATACGGATGGAACGTAAGGCTCATTAGACAAAACATGAACCAGACCTGTTCCATGGAACTGTGAAGTCAGTTTTCCTTGGCTTTGCTTTTGGTCATTTAAAAAAAAAGAAAAATTATTGCTTCATGAGACACACTGGTCTCTGAACTTTTCCCTTTTCTAGTAAAAGTACAAATTCCAGCTGGAGCTCTTGACCAACAACATCTTTCTACAGAAGTTGCTGTCTTCGATGCTTTGCTGAGTTCCAGAGATAAGATAAATAATTTACCAAATGTAGGTTTCTGATTACTCACTCTATTAGCATTTAGAGCAGAGAGCTCTGGCCCCTGGGGAGTTTGATTCGTTCAGATGCAGCCCATCTGCTTTTGTTTTTTTGTGGGGAGTTTTTTGGGGGTGGGGTTGCCTGGAAAAGCCAGGGAGCTCCCAGCATCCCACACATACTTTAGGGATGAACTGCCTAAATCTTATGGGTTTTACTGGAAATTCTGGGGAATGCTATTTTCTTATTATTTAAAAAATACACAGCTGCTAAGTCTCATTTTCCTTTCCTCTCCTCTCTCTCTCTCTTTTTTTTTTTTTTTTTTTTTTGAGACGGAGTCATGCTCTGTCCCCCAGGCTGGAGTGCAGTGGCACGATCTTGGCTCACTGCAACCTCCGCCTCCCAGGTTCAAGCGATTCTCCTGCCTCAGCCTCCTGAGTAGCTGGGACTACAGGCGCCCGCCACCACGCCTGGCTAATTTTTTGTATTTTTAGTAAAGACAGAGTTTCACCTTGTTAGCCAGGATGGTCTCAAACTCCTGACCTCATGATCTGCCCCCTTTGTCCTCCCAAAGTGCCGAGATTACGGGCATGAGCCACCACGCTCGGCCCTCTTTTTTTCTTTTTAAAAGATGAGTAAAAACAAAACCCCACAATTTATTTCCAGAGTGTACAAAATAAGATATCTGAAAGGGTATTTTCAATCTTGTGCAATTTATTTATCCTAAATTCATGCTGCAGATTACAAGAGTAATTTCAGGGAATTTTGTAGAAGAGATTAACTAGAGTTTCTCCTAAATCAAGTGGCACTGTTTTGGGGGGAAAGAGTCTATTATATGAATGAATCACTCTTCACTCATACAATTTCTGAAGTATAGTTTCAATATTGGTAGTGACAGGTGTTAGAAAAGGTTTGTATCTGTAGTTATTCTACAGGCTCTTTATGGCAAATATACGTCATTATTATTTTACACCAGTCTTTTTTTTTTTTTTTTTTGAGATGGAGTCTTGCTCTGTTGCCCAGGCTGGAGGGCAGTGGCGCCATCTCGGCTCACGGCAAGCTCCGCCTCCCGGGTTCACGCCATTCTCCTGCCTCAGCCTCCCGTGTAGCTGGGACTACAGGCCCCCACCACCACACCAGGCTAATTTTTTGTACTTTTAGTAGAGACAGGGTTTCACCGTGTTAGCCAGGATGGTCTCGATCTCCTGACCTTGTGATCCGCCTGCCTCGGCCTCCCAAAGTGCTGGGATTACAGGCGTGAGCCACCGCGCCAGGCTACTACATCAGTCTTAAAAGTAAACTGGGGTAACAGAAGAAATCACAGCAAAAAACAGCAGATTCTGTGGATGGTCCATTCATTGCAAATGCAGAGAGGAAAAAGTTGTGATAAACCCAAGAAGCCACATGTTGTACATATATTAAACGCTCTTCTAATTCCTTCAAGATAATCTGATCAACAAATTACTTTATTCCTTTTTAAAATAAAATTAAACTATGTGCCTGGATGATAGGACATAATGATGAGTGGATCTTATTTTGGTGATCCTTAAGGAATAGAAATTCCATGTAGTCTCCCATGTAGGATTTTTGTATTTTCTTTTCTTTTCTTTTCTTTTTTTTTTTTTGGTGAGATGAAGATTTACTCTTGTTGCCCAGGCTGGAGTGCAATGGTGTGATCTCGGCTCACCGCATCCGCCGCCTCCCAGGTTGAAGCAATTCTCCTGCCTCAGCCTCCCGAGTAGCTGGGATTACAGGCATGTGTCACCATGCCCAGCTAATTTTGTATTTTTAGTAGAGACGGGGTGTTAGCTAACAGGGGTACCTTAATGGCGCCGGTTCCGGGTTCTTCTTCCCTCCTTGACCGGGCACTGTCTGAACCTGCCAAAGGAGGGCCAATCAGAAAGAAGCACCCGCCTTCCCTTGGGCCCGCCCCATGTAGGCCCAAGGGATATAAAATCCAGCACACCAGCAGCTCTCTCTTCTCTTCTCCTCTCTCTTCTTCTCTCTCTTCTCCCCTCCCCTCCCCTCCCCTCCCCTCCCCTCTCCTCTCCTCTCCTCTCCTCTCTTCCCTTCCCTTCCTTCTCTGCTCGATACCTCCAATAAAGATCTCTTGACCGTGACCGGTGTAGTCTGATCCTTGCCCGGCCTCTTTCACGGGGTGTCACCGTGTTGCCCAGGCTGATCTCGAACTCCTGACCTCAGGTGATCTGCCTGCCTTGGCCTCCCAAAGTGCTGGGATTACAGGCGTGAGCCACTGCGCCTGGCCGATTTTTGTATTTTCATGAACTTATTACTATTATTATTGTTTTCTTTTGAGACGGAGTCTTGCTCTGTCTCCCAGGCTGGAGTGCAGTGGCTCTATCTCAGCTCACTGCAACCTCCGCCTCCTGGGTTCAAGCGATTCTCCTGCCTCAGCCTCCTGAGTAGCTGAGTTTATAGGCATGCGCCACCACGCCTGGCTAATTTTTGTATTTTTAGGAGAGGCAGGGTTTCACCATCCTGGTCAGGCTGGTCTGGAACTCCTGACCTCGTGATCCGCCGGGCCTCAGCCTCCCCAAGTGCTGGGATTACAGGCGTGAGCCACCGCGCCCAGCCTTTGTGAACTTTCTTAATGCTAAGCCAGGATTGTACATTTTACTTCCTATGGTGAGCACCCTGTGAATAAGTAAAATAATAACATCTCACCACACACCTGAGTATTGTTTTTCTGTCAGCGATTTAGTGGGAAGTTGATGGTCTCCCAATACCAAGTCACATAAAAGTCTCTTGCATGGAAGTTGAAAGTTGTGGGTTGCTTTGGGGCATGCCCCTAGCTGAGTCGTGAGCTCCCATACAAAACAATTATGTTAGAGCAGAGAATACCACTAAAAAGGTGAGAAAGGTAAAGTAAGGACACAAAAGGAATTCCTTGTGCCTCACAGCGCTGGGTCTAAAGCAATTAAAGAGTGAAAGGTGTAAAAGTGCTACTTGCTACCTATTTTGTGTTTCTCTAGGAGAATAACCTACTTTCTTGGCTCATTTTCTTCTTCCTACAGCAGCTGGTATAAAAGCTGTGGTAGCTGGCAGCCTCAGATCACTCCATCAGCATCTGTTATCTTAGTTGTGGGCCTCTCAGGGACACACAGAGTAGTTTACCTCTTATTTCTTTTGCTTCCTCCCCACAGCAGGTAAAAAGTCTGCCCCGAGCTTAGACACATTCTCCCTTGTCATAAGAATTTGCCCAACCAAGGATAGTGAGTTAATAGTCGATGCGTGCGCTCTTTCTTCTCTCTTGTGTTCTGACAGATCCAAGAGGCTGGAGTAGTAAATCTGAGAAAAGCTGCATCTAAGTACACACACACACACACACATACACACACACACACACACATACACACACATACACACACACACACACACACACATACACATACACACACACACACACATACACACACACACACATACACACACACACACACACACACACACACACTCACTCAGAAGGAGAGCTCAGACCCAGCCCCTTGCTCTCTGCTTCTGCTTCCTGTATGCTGCATTTTAGAAGGTTTCATATTGCTCCTGCAACAATTTTTTTTTTTTTTTGGTTAGTTGGATGGCTGAATGAAACACAACCTTCCCTGCAGACATCAAAGCATGTCTCCAGCATAGCAAACTCTCCATCCAGCCTTTCGTCTCTCCGGCTACATTCCAATTTAACCAGGGCTGCCTTGCATGATAATCAGGCCTAATTACCACTTTATCCCTTGATTGTTGTGCTGAGTTTTGGAACTGCAGAGTTCTTTTCTCAGCTTCGGTTCTGCCTTCTCTTACCCTCCCTCCTATTATTTAGCATACCCAGGACTGAGATTCAGCCATTCTAATTAGCAAATAGGTGAAAAGGGCTGGGCTGTGCCTTTGGAATATCAGCTCTGTCCACTTAGTAAACTTGAATTCCTTTCACAACTGTGGGAAGACCTTGCCGTAGACAGGATATTCTGAATACCACAGGAGCTTTAAGAGATTTATTACTAGGTTAAAGAGTGAAACAAAGGCCCTGAGATGATATCCTCATTCCCCAGAGGTATTTTCCTACCTTCTCTCTTACCACACACACAGGCACAAGATCTTTTACAAAACGCTGAAACCAGGAAGGAAGGGAGTGTAAACTGGGGCTTTTGGAAACTTTTTTCTAATTCTTTCACTTGGTACAATGCATTTGAATGCCTTCTTTTCCCTAACTGTAAAAGGAATCACAGCCAAATAATTGAAAAATCAGAACACAACGAATGCCATCTACCTGCAGTTTAAACCATCCAGGCAGATGATAATTTATGTTTTACTTTAAAGTTGTTTTTCTTTCTTTCTTTCTTTTTTGTTTTGAGATGGAGTTTCGCTCTCGTTGCCCAGGCTGGAGTGCACTGGTGCAATCTCGGCTCACCGCAACCTCCACCTCCCGGGTTCAAGCAATTCTGCCCCAGCCTCCCAAGTAGCTGGGATTACAGGCGCCCGCCACTATGCCCAACTAATTTTTTGTATTTTTAGTAGAGATGGGGTTTCTCCATGTTGGCCAGGCTGTTCTCGAACTCCTGGCTTCAAGTGATCTGCTCGCCTTGCCTCCCCAAAATACTAGGATTACAGGCATAATCCACCATCACTGGCCTAAAATTATTTTTAATTTGTTATTTTTATGACAAATTTATTGAGTACCACATGTGCCAGGCACAGTGTTAGATACTGGGGATTTTAAGATAATAGGATATAACTCTTGCCCTCAGTGAGAACACGCTGAACACTAAAGGTAGGTGAAGGGAACCTGGAAGGTCTGGAGCGTCTAGATATGAGTTTTTTTAAAAATATGATCTGAGGGAAACAAAATTGGCCTTGAGTTGATTGATAATTGTTGAAGCTGGGGATTGAAACATGATTGCTTAATATTACTATTTTGTCTCTTTTTTCCATGTTTGAAATTTTACATAACAGAAAAGTTAAGAAAAAACAAACAAACATGTAATCTGGGGCCATAATCTGTAGAACTGCGTGGAAGAGACTGATTGAAACACAGATTCTCTGGCCCCACCACAGTCCTAGCCAGCTGCTTGATGGGGTTCAGGAATCTGCATTGTAAATAAGGTCTTCATGTGCGTCCTATGCCTACTAAAATTTGAGTTCCTTGGCAGAGGAGACACTACATTCCAAGACTGGAGGCAGAAGAAAGAAGGAAAACTTTTTTTTTTTTTTTTCTTTTTTTGAGACAGCGTCTCACACTATTGCCCGGGCTGGAGTGCAATGGCATAATCTTAGCTCACTGCAACCTCCGCCTCCTGGGTTCAGGCGATTCTCCTGCCTCAGCCTCCCGAGTAGCTGGGATTACAGGTACCCGCCACCACACCTGGCTTATTTTTTGTATTTTTTAGTAGAGATGGGGTTTCACTATGTTGGCCAGGCTGGTCTTGAACTCCTGACTCTATGATCCGCCCACCTCAGTCTCCCAAAGTGTTGGGATTATAGGCGGTGAGCCACCGCGCCTGGATGGAAAACTATTTATCAGAGAAGAAAAACTTTCTTGGAAACCACGTAATGAGATCAGACAATTTCAGTACTGTGGAGTCTAGGCCAAGGCATCTTAAATTGAAATGTGCACAGGAATCACCTGGGAGCTTGTGAAAATGCGACAGGTTAGAGTGGAGACTGAGAGCCTGCATTTCTAGTTATCTCCCCAGCTAGCCGCTGATGCATTGCTGCTGGTCTGGGGATTGCACTTTGATTAGCAAGGGTTGGGGTAGCCCTAGTATTTTACAGATAAGAAACTGAGGCCTAGAGAGGAATACTTGCTCTGCTGGTGCAGGCATTGATTCTATCATTTTGTGCTGCTATCTCCTAAGGATACTGAGCCTTGGTAGGAGCCTATTACCAGTGGGATGTCATGAGCAGGCGGCACTTAACATAAAGATTGCAAACCTGGGGCAGTCTTGGAGCAGAGCTGCAGTACAGATTTCTTCTCAGCACCTTGGGAATGGTCCAAGGAGTTGCAATGTGGCTGTTCTGCCACAGTCTATTATTTCTTATCACTGTTACTGCATCTTCCAGGTCTGGCCTCTTGAATTCTATGAGTTCTTCAGCAATCATTAGACCTATTGAATGCATAACCCTATGCACTAACGTGTGCCCAGATTTATCACATATATATATTTTGTTGTTTTTGTTAAATGCTATTGCACTGAGCAAGTTTTGCAACTCTATCCTGAGTTGCAAAGACAATATTGGTAGACATCTATTAAGTGTACTTCCTAATATTGGGACAGGAGTGAACTCCTTGATACAGGAAATTCCATGTCACACGAAGCTAGTAAGCTCAGGGAACTGATTATCCTAGGTGGGTACAGATTCAAAACTGCTTTCTCATCCTTGAAGGATAGATAAGATAGTTAAGCATCCTTAATGAAAAAGGATGCTTGGGGGGTACTTCCTAACCTTTGAGGAAGCAGTTGAGGTTAAGTCAAAGAAGCTGTCCCTGTCCTGTTTCCCCATCAGTGACAGAACTCAAGACAGGAGGACCAAAGAACTGACCCAGGGGCACGTTTCGTGATCACTAATTTCCAGGTAGTGAAGACTCAAGACATTTAACAAAAAACATTACCAGAACCCCGCCCCCATACTGCCCCACACATTCTTTTTTTTTTTTGAGTCGGAGTCTGGCTCTGTCCCCCAGGCTGGAGTGCAGTGGCGCGATCTCAGCTCACTGCAAGCTCCGCCTCCTGGGTTCCTGCCATTCTCCTGCCTCAGCCTCCCGAGTAGCTGGGACTACAGGTGCCCGCCACCACGCCCGGCTAATTTTTTTGTATTTTTAGTAGAGACAGGGTTTCACTGTGGTCTCGATCTCCTGACCTCGTGATCCGCCCGCCTCGGCCTCCCAAAGTGCTGGGATTACAAGCGTGAGCCACCGCGCCCAGCCAACTTTTTTGTATTTTTAGTAGAGACGGGGTTTCACCATGTTGGCCAGGATGGTCTCGAACTCCTGACCTCGTGATCCACCTCTGCCTCCCAAAGTGCTGGGATTACAGGCTTGAGCCACCGCACCCGGCCTCCCCCACACATTCTCTGCCTGTCTTGAAGCATCTCTTACTCTGGTCTTGAAACAATTTCTGCTGAAATGACTCTGAGTTAGAACACCCTGTGATCTTTCCTAAAGACCTGAGCATGTCTCCTTGACATGCATCGCATTTACATTTATATCCTTTCCCCTTGATCCACTGACTCATTTTCCCTCAACCCTTTTATCTAAAATTGCTGAAGAGGGGACAAATGATTGGTAAGCAGAATCTCTCGGCCACTGCAGTCCCAATCAGAGTGAGGTCTGAAAGCTTTTCTTAGGCTCAGAGTCCAGGGAAAAGTTAATTTTTGGTTCTCGGCATGTGGACTTAGGTTTCTGTACCGGCGAGGAGTAAGGATGTGGAATGAGTAAACTCCCTGGGAGGTGGGGGGTGGGGAGGGGATGGGGCCTCCCTGGAGCCTCGGGCCATTAGTAATCTGCTTTGTGAATGGAGTTAAAGGAGGAGGGGGCTGCACATACTTGGAATTCCTTCATCTGGGTGGGCTCCTTCTCTCCAAACTTTCAGGATGTGGGAAATATAAGATGAAAGAAGCTGCATTTCCAGCCTATCAGGTTACAGCGTGGAAAATGGAGAGGGAAAGAAGTAGGGGGTGGAGAGGGGGGCGGGAGAAGGCCTCCCCGAGAGGGGCCAGGGAAACCCAGTTTGAGAACCGGCTGGGGAGAGTGAGAAAGAAAGAGTGCTGGGGCGGTCAGATCACGTTTCACATCACATCAGAGCTGTGGAATTTCCTCTCTTCTAGGGGGAGCCCTGTGAAGATGAAGTTGGTTTAAGGTTAGTCGGTGATGAATAATAGCCCAAAGGCGACTGATGGAGGGTGTTACTAAGTGACTGGTGTTTACAAGCAAAGCTTTCGTGGTGGGGTTGGGAGGTGGGAGCGGGAGCCATCTTCAGTCTGAGTTTGTTCCACCAAGTTCTGTGACCCGAGAATGGAGCCCATGTATGGATTTTATTTGTGTCTGACCTCTGTGGTATGCAGAGTCCTGAACACTCGGGCTGAGAAGGGGAGCAAAAGAAATGGGAAGGTAATTAGAAAAGGCGGGAGAACCTCCAGCGTGGGTAAGGGATGCAGGGCCCTCCGGGCACAATCAGAGTTTCTGCTTTGTGTCTGGCGTCCCTGGGGCGGTCCTGGCAGGACCTGTTTCTGTTCTACTTTTATCCACGTGCTCCGCACCACTCAGTTGTCACTGCCTGGCTCTCCGAGGACCTTACCTCCCCAGAGATGCGTTCATTTTTTAAGTGTACCCAGGCGGCTGTCCCTCCTTATTTTCTGTTATGAGAAAGAAAGCTGCACCCTGGGTGTGAAACAGAAGTGTGAAACTTCTGCGAGGCCGGGTAAGTGGCTCCTGAGGCCAGGTACACCCTCCTTAGGGAAGAATAAAAACAGTGGAAGACCATTGGGGTCAAGTTTGGGCCTAAAATAAAATAAAGGACAATGGGAGGGAAAATGGAACCAAGCAACTGGGCTGGTGGTGGTGTGTTAGGAGAAAAAGAATGTTTATTAAACCCTGATACCAACCACAATCGGGCAATGTATTGTTCTAATATTACGACGAATAGAAAGTTATTAGATGGCATATAAATCATCACATACTACACATGACAAAAATATTGCTTGTTTTGAAAAAATTAGAATACAATAAAATACGCTTGTCACAAACCATAGCAAACTTCAGTTCATCTTTTTTCTCCTGTTTCAGAAAGCTGTTTAGGATTTTGCAGCATATCAGGGTCATCATTTTCAAACATTTATTAGTGCCATATTGTAGTCGCGTGAGAGGTTCAGTTAATAAAGATTTCTGGTTGATAGATGGCTAAAGCAAACAGACTTTTGCACTATCTTCTCTGAATTGCTACTGAGTTATTACAATACACTGAGTCCATATTTTATCACTTTACAAACCATACACTCACATTTTCCCCTCCTCCCTCCCTTTCCAAACACTACCACCTCGAATAGTTTTGAGAAAAATAAATAGAATATTTCCTCCTCTTTGCATTAACTCCTCACAGCTCCCTTTCCAACACGAGCTGTAGCCTTGAACCTTGCTGGACTCAACTCCATTGCCTAATCCTTGCTGGTTTTGACACCCACAGTCATTTTCTAAGACTGGCTTTTTTTTTTTTTGCGAGGCCTATTAAATTTGGGATAGGTAATATATTTGAACTGGTCCTTCTGGATTTCTGAGTGGTTTCCTAAGAACAGGTAAGGGTAGTAACTTGAGTGGTATTTCCTGTGCGCCCAAGTGAAATAAGTCAACAGCAGGTTTTTCTAAGTTGAAATGAAAATTAATTTTTTTTTTTGAGATAGGGTTTTGCTCTGTCGCTCAGGCTAGAGTGCAGTGGTGAGATTATGGCTCACCTTGACCTTCCGGGCTCAAGCGATCCTCCCACCTCAGCCTCCTGAGTGGCTGGTACTATAGGTGCGCACCACCATGCCTGGTTAATGTTTTTTTTTTTTTGCGGGGGGGGGCGGGTATTTTTTGTAGAGGTGAGGTTTTGCCATGTTGCCTAGGCTGGTCTCAAAGTCCCAGATTAAAGTGATCCACCCTCCTTGGCCTCCCAAAGTGCTGGGATTACAGGCGTGAGCCATTGCACGCGGTGGAAAATTATTATTATTATTTTTGAGACGGAGTCTCACCCTATCGCCAGTCTGGAGTGCAGTGGCACGATCTTGGCTCACTGCAACCTCCAGTTCCCTGGTTCAAGTGATTCTCCTGCCTCAGCCTCCTAAGTAGCTGGGATTATACGCACTCACCATCACGCCCAGCTAATTTTTGTATTTTTAGTAGAGACGGGGTTTCACCATGTTGGCCAGGGTGGTCTCGATCTCCTGACCTCATGATCCACCCGCCTCAGCCTCCCAAAGTGCTGGGATTACAGGCGTGAGCCACCGCACCTGGCTGGGAAAATTAATTTTTGAAAGTCCTGTAGTCAGCCTAGTCCACCGTAGCCTGCTGTTGACCTTAGTATGGGAAGAGCTAAGGACTCAAATGTTAAAATTAGAACTGACTTTCAGCACTGGCCCTACCTACCAGCTGAGCACCTTATTTTTATTTAACAAACACTTATACAACATATACTAGGTACCAAGCACCGTTCTAAGCATTTTAGAAATATTTGCCTGGCTAATCCTCACAGTGGTGTTATTGTAACATAACACTATTATGAAGTATGTTGTTATTATCCTCATTTTACAGATGAAGAATCTGAGATGTAAAGTAATTTGCCAACCTATGAACCTGAGTTTCAGCCCACTGCCCTAGCATATCCCCAGTTGGCTGGAGGGATATAGCCCTGTTTTCACATCTACCCGCATGCGACTTTGAACAAGTCACTTGGCATTGCTAGGAGGCATATGAGGGGTATGAAACCGTAGGCAGCAGGGGAGACAGGGCCTTTACACACACGTGAAAAACCAAAGAGCATGTATTTGGTACACTTTTAGGGAACGAGAGGAACAGGAGATTTCTTGGGCTGTTCCTCCCACCCCCATCCCTGCGTAGAGCAGCATGTTTGGCTTACTTTAATACCTTCTTATAATTCAATTCACAGCCTCGGCCTCGTACCATTTCCGTTTCCTTGAACTGCATCTAGACATGATTCTGGTCCCCACCAGCTTCTGACCTCATTACTCATTCTGTTTACAGCTTGGCCTCACCCTTCAGACTGCCCTGATTTCCCAGATAGGAATTTGGCTGCCCTCACTGACTATGATTCAGATTTTCGCCCCAGCCACATTGCACCAGGCCCTCCTGTGTCCACACCCCTCCGCTCAGGCTGGCACCCTGGGACCCTCACTTACTTCCCTCACTGAAACCCCTGTCAAGGATCGGGCAGGTCTCTATAAAATACATCCCACCACGGAGAGTTTGGGCAGGATTATGGAGGATCTTGAAGGAAACTTGGGAAACTTGAAGGATTTGGAGTTGGGGGATAACGTGATGAAGGGGGATAGATTAGAGGGAGTTAAGGCTGGAGGCAGGGGCCTCCACCAATGAGCTATTGCAGTGACACAAGTGACCCAAGGAAGGGCTGAGGGGGGTGCCCTGTGGAAATGGAAGTGAAGCGTGAATGGGAGACAGAAGATGAATCTCAGGACACTTGGTCGTTGCCTGGATTTGAGAGGAATGGGGTGAGGAGAGTCACACGCCGTGATTCTCCAAGGTTCCCATATGAAGCATCTGGGAAGCCGATGACTCAAGGACAGGACCAGGGTGCTTGTGAGGCAGTGGAAGAACCTGGCCTCGTGCCTGGCAATTGGGAATAGGCTCAACAAATGTTTACAGAAGGAGGTATATTTATATGAAATCTCTAGATCTTGTCATTAAAATGTTAATGCCTGGCCGGGCACTGTGGCTCACGCCTGTAATCCCAGCACTTTGGGAAGCCAAGACAGGACAATTGCTTGAGCTGGGGAAGATTGAGGCTACAGTGAGCCGGGATCCTGCCACTGCACTCCAGCCTGGGTGACAGAGTGAGGCCCTGTCTTGAAAAAATAAAAATAAATAACATGGGTCTTTTGGGTTTAAGTTTTTTTTGAGACAGGATATGGCTCTGTCATCCAGGCTGGAGTGCAATGGCACAATCTCAGCCCACTGTAGCCTCAACCTCCTAAGGTCAAGACATGTTCTCTCCTCAGATTCAGTAGCTGGGACTATAGGTGCGCCATACCATGCCCGGCTAATTTTTCTATTTTTGTAGAGACAGGGTTTTGCCATGTTGGCCAGGCTGGTCTCGAACTCCTGAACTCAAGCCATCTGCCTGCCTTGGCCTCCCAAAGTGCTGGGTTACAGGCGTGAGCCACCACGCCCTGCCCCACAAAAATAAATAAAATAAAATAAAATAAAATAGGCTGGGCGTGATGGCTCACGCCTGTAATCCCAGCACTTTGGGAGGATGAAGTGGGTGGATAACTTGAGGTCAGGAATTCAAGACCAGCCTAATCAATATGGTGAAACCCTGTCTCTACTAAAAATACAAAAATTAGCCAGGCATGGTGGTGCATGCCTGTAATCCCAGCTATTCAGGAGGCTGAGGCAGGAGAACTGCATGAACCCAGGAGATGGAGGTTGCAGTGAGCCAACATCACGCCACTGCACTCCAACCTGGGTGACAAAGCAAGACTCCATCTCAAAATAAACAAATAAAATATTAATGTCCCATGGAAGGATAAAACCAAGAGCCACAGTCAGCCTTGTACACCTTTGTACACCTTTCTTTTTAAGAGAAAGAAGACCCGGGGGAAACCCAGGAATGAGGTTTGGGAGGCCCGCCTCGGCCTCCCAAAATGCTGGGATTACAGGTATGAGCCAACGCTCCCGGCCTCCATGTACCTTTTTCTTTTCTTCTTCTTTTTTTTTTTTTTAAGACAGAGTCTCGCTCTGTCCCCCAGGCTGGAGTGCAGTGGCGCGATCTCAGCTCACTGCAACCGCCGCTCCCGGGTTCATGCCATTCTCCTGCCTCAGCCTCCTGAGTAGCTGGGACTACAGGCGCCTGCCACCACGCCTGGCTATTTTTTTTTTGTATTTTTAGTAGACATGGGGTTTCACTGTGTTAGCCAGGATGGTCTTGATCCCCTGACCTCGTGATCCGCCCGCCTCGGCCTCCGAAAGTGCTGGGATTACAGGCGTGAGCCACTGCGCCCGGCAGTGCTACTTTTTTCTTTTCACCTCTCTTATCTCCCTAGCAATTTAGGCCAGAACAGGAAAGAGTCCCCCGAAGAGAGAAAAATTCTTAAAAGTAATTGAAAAAAAATGTTTTTGTGTTCGTTTGACCATGCATATATATATTTTTTTGGATACACAGTCTTTTTTTTTTTTTTTTCCCAGGCAGAGTCTTGTTCTGTTGCCCAGGCTGGAGTGCAGTGGCGCGATCTCGGCTCACTACAACCTCTGCCTCCTGGGTTCAAGCGATTCTCCTGCCTCAGCCTCCCGAGCAGCTGGGATTATAGGCTCCTGCCACCATGCCCGGCTAATTTTTGTATTTTTAGTAGAGACGGGGTTTCACCATGTTGGCCAGGCTGGTCTTGAACTCCTGACCTCGTGATCTGCCCTCCTCAGCCTCCCAAAGTGTTGGGATTACAGGCATGAGCCACCGCACCTGGCCCAGATCAAGTTTTGATCGATGGAGATAATAGTTCCAGCAGCCACCATGTATTTTTCCACTGCTAGGTGCTGTGTTGATGGCCTTGTATTCATTCTCATTGAGTCCTCTCAGTGACTGTCTGTTACATATGCCCATCCCTATTGGACAGATGAGGAAATTAAGACTCAGGGATTAAGTGACTTGCTCAGCAGTAGTTGCATGTTGATTCCTTTTATTTTGTTCTATTTTTTTTATCTTGTCTGATTCCAAGCTGACATTTATTGAGCACTTACTACCTGCCAGGATATGTACCAGTGCTTCACAATGGCTCCTCAGGACCACACTATGTGAGATAAGTATTCTTATTGTCCTCATTTTTCAGGTCAGGAAGCAGGCTCAGACAGGCTTAACTTGCAAATATCACACTACTAGGAAGTGGCAGAACCAAGCTGTGACCCCAGGCAGTGGGATTCCTAGCTTTTGACCACTGCATTTAGTCATTAAAAAACCCAAGACAACCTCTCTATGATTTAGTATTACTCCTGAAGTGATCCCAGGGAAGGACCCTCAGGACACATTAGATAAGACTCCAGGGTTTGCTCTGACTGTCTACAGAAGGGAGAGCTGGGGAGGATACGGCTGGGAGGTTGAATCTGTTAATATCTGCACAGAGGAGGGCAGAAGCAGCTAAGCGGTGTTCGTACTGCTCTGTGCGTGCCCTGGAAATGCAAGCAGCCCTCAGCTTCTGTGGCTGGCCTGGATGGCTGGCAGCAAGCCTGCAGGAGGGAAGCCCCATCTCAGGGAGGGGCAGCCAGACCCTCCGGCAGTGGCTTCCCCCTCGCTGACCTTTAGCTGGAGCTGATGAATTGGCAGCAACTGTGTGACATCAGGGAGACATTTTCTTCTTTGTGAGCTCAGAGCTTCCATTTAAAAATTCCTCAGTCACAAGACAGAGGCTGCAGAAGCCCGGGCAACACTTGTGGTGGCAGCAGGTGATGTGCACTTGCTCCAAGTCCTCCAGAAGTCTGCGTAATCCCCGGGATTCCGGGCGGCCGCTGGGATGGCCATGTAAGGTGCGGTTGTTGGCCTTATTTATCCCTGTGGCGCTGCCAGCTCTTAGAAGCCCTGCAAGGAAGGGATCATGGGGGGGGGGGCGGGGGGAGGGCTGGTCCCATCAGCTGGCGCCTGGGAGTCACCAGCTTCCTCCAGCAGTTTCCTCTGCCTGGCCCCTCTCTCCCTTCTTGTCTTTACCCCTGGTGAAAACCAGCACTCAATTTAAAATTAAGTGAGCTCAAAAGTTATCCAAACATGTTTGTCTTGACTTTTGTATGTGGGGCAGGTGGAGGGAAGAGAGGCTGCAGTGAGTCAAGATCGCGCCACTGCACTCCAGCCCGGGTGACAGAGCAAGACTCCATCTCTCTCTCTCTCTGTCACACACACACACACACACACACACACACACACACACACACACACACACTGTTTTCCCTAAACTAGACGGTGGCAGAAGGAACCATTATTTTATTACAGCAAAGGGCAGAGTTGAAAAGGAAATTAGATCTCTAAATACTCCAAGCCCCTCATTTTACAGAGGAGAAAACTTCCAGCTCAGAGAGGGGAAGTGACTTGCCCAAGGTCTCACCACAAGTTAGTGGCAGAGGCAGGACCAGAACAGATTACCTTGGGCAGGTTGGCTTTTCTCTCTGAGCTTCGTTCCTTCATTGATAAAGTGACACGGTGGGGTTTGATGATGCACAAAATTTATCTCCAGATCTCAAAATACAGAATCATAATTGAGTGACTCTCTCAGGCTCCCTGGGGGATCCTAGAGGATCCAGGAGAGCAGAGCCCTGGAGAGGGCAGGATATATGGTAAAGAAGGTGGGGACTGTTTGATGAACAAGTAGCTCCAGGATCTTGGGACAGATGATTCATTACCTTGGCTAGCTGCCTCTTCACCTCAGTCTCTTCCCCTGCCCTTGCCCTTGGAGAAAAGCATTCATCCCAGAACAGCCATCTTCCTCCTTTTCTCTTCTTCCTAACCCACAGATGTACATATTCCCTGATTATTTACCAGGCCGCTATTACTCCAGTTTATATATTTATAGCTTTCCGGTAACACTCATCTAGGAATCACTCAGCGTGCCAGGTACTAAGTACTTTACATTATCACATTTAATCCTCCCACCTCCATCCTCTGAGTTAGACTATATTATCCTCAGTATGTAGATAAAGAAACCCAGGCTAGGTTGATTGCTGTGGCTTACACCAGTAATCTCAGCAATTTAGGAGGCCAAAGCCAGAGGATCGCTTGAACCTAGGAGTTTGAGGTCAGTCTGAGTAACATAGTGAAAGCTTGTCTCTATAAAAAAGAAAGAAAAGAAACTGAGGCTCAGAGACTTACATATTTGCATGTTCTTATAGTTAATAAGTGAGGAATCCCTAAAGTGACCCAAATTTGGCTGGAGACTAAGGGCTAGTTTGTTTTTATTTATTTATCCTTATTTTAAGATGGGGTCTTGCTACTTTGCCCGGGCTCGAACTCCTGAACTCAAGCGATCCTCCCTCCTCAGCCTCCTCATGATGCCATCACGCCTGGCGCTGAGCTCTAGTTCCTTTTTTTTTGTGTGTGAGACAGAGTCTCACTTTGTTGCCCAGGCTGGAGTGCAGGGACGTGATCTCAGCTCACTGCAGTCTCAACCTCCTGGGCTCAAGCGATCCTCTTGCCTTAGCCTCCAGAGTAGCTGGGACTACAGGAACGCACCACCACAGCAGGCTAATTTTTTGATTTTTTTTTTGTAGAAATGAGGTCTTGCCATATTGCCCAGACTGGTCTTGAACTCCTGAGCTCAAGAAATCCTCCTGCCTCAGTCTCCCAAAGTGCTGGGATTACAGGTGTGAGCCACCACACACCTAGTTCTTTTTTCATTTTTTTTTTTTTTCTTTTTTTGAGACTGAGTCTCGCTCTGTCGCCCAGGCTGAAGTACAGTGGCGCAATCTCAGCTCACTGCAAGCTCTGCCTCCCGGGTTCACGCCATTCTCCTGCCTCAGCCTCCCCAGCAGCTGGGACTACTGGCGCCCACCACCATGCCTGGCTAATTTTTTGTATTTTTAGTAGAGACGGGGTTTCACTGTGTTAGCCAGGATGGTCTCGATCTCCTGACCTTGTGATCCTCCCGCCTCAGCCTCCCAAAGTGCTGGGATTACAGGCGTGAGCCACCACACCCAGCCCTTTTTTCATTTTTTTTGAGATGGAGTCTCGCTCTGTCCCCCAGGCTGGAGTGCAATGGCATGATCTCGGCTCACTGAGACCTCTGCCTCCCAGGTTCAAGTGATTTTCCCTGCCTCAGCTTCCCGAGTAGCTGGGATTACAGACGCATCCGCCACCATGCCCAGCTAATTTTTTTGTATTTTTAGTAGAGAGGGGTTTCAACATGTTGGCCAGGCTGGTCTTGAACTTCTGACCTCAGGTGATCCACCCACCTTGGCCTCCCAAAGTGCTGGGATTACAGGTGTGAGCCACTGCGCCTGGCCTAGCTCTAGTTCTTAACCACTGCCCTGGATTACGTCTCTGGCAGCCCTGAAGCTCTGGTCTATTAGTTGGGTTGGATGTAGTAGGTGCTAATGAGACTGTGAGGGCCCAGTGTGTTTGTCCTAACTCGAGGCCAGAGACTGCACCCTTGAATGTGACCCCTTATCTCACAATGAATACGCAGGATTGGGGCTCAGCATAGGGAAAAGAAGGGGGATCCTTTGTGTCTTTCGTGACTACTGGACAAAATTTGAAGCGATCAGGTATCATTTTGTTATGCTGAGTTTTCTAGTAGCTAAAGAGGATACAAGCCCACCACTTTGTTAACATTGACACACTACATTATACAGATCTGTTTGCAGACACTTCCTAGTGCAGCAGTTTAAATACTGTCCTATAACTGAATTCTGTAGTTTTGGCACTAAAGTATCTTTTGGCTACCCTGAGTCATGCTCTCGTGGCACCTCCAGCTGGTCAGCAAGTCACACAAAGTGGCGTGGAGATAGTAGCTGAAAATGCAATCATACCCTGTTTTTGTAGATTCCAGGAATCTGCCAGGAAAGACAATTCTCGAAGAGGTGCCATCAAAGGTCTGAGGGTTGAGAGGCCAGGTGGGTGGGACTTGGTGTGAAGCCATGCAGGTATCCTCAGGGACAAGCCAGTCCTTTGTTCATTCCTTCCATATACTCTTACTGAGCACCCATAAAGGCAGGTTAGACCCAAGACTACGTTGGACCCTGAAAATTCTGAAACTATGTTAATATGCTATCAACATATAAGCAAACTATTATTATACAATGTGAGACTTGCTATCTTAGAGCTATGAGCCCTTGGTGGAGGGAGGAATTAATTTTGCTGGGCCAGGGGTTAACTGCTGGTCTGGGAAGGCCTCCCTGGGAAGGTGTCCTTTGAGCTGAGCATGGAGATAAGAGAAGGAGGGGAGAGTACATTCCAAACCCAGACAGGAGCTGGAGCAAAGGTACAAAGGCCTGCGTGACCACAGCCTGATCAGGGAATCTGGAGTCCAGCATGTTCTACAGACAGCTGGCTTGTCTTTTTATGCAAAGAACTTTTGCAGGTATCAGTCTGTATCATCATTATCGTCAAAGCTTACATTTATAGAATTGATTCTGTGCCAGACACTGCAAAGTGCTTTACTCACATCTCCTTTTATTTTTATTATGTATTTATTTATTTTTTGAGATGGAGTCTCACACTATTGCCTGGGCTGGAGTGCAATGGCACGATCTTGGCTCACGGCAACCTCTGCCTCCCAGGTTCAAGCGATTCTCCTGCCTCAGCCTCCCAAGTAGCTGGGATTACAGGTGCCCCACCACACCAAGCTAATTTTTGTATTTTTAGTGGAGACGGGGTTTTGCCATGTTGGCCAGGCTAGTCTTGAACTGCCTCAGCCTCCCAAAATGCTGGGATTATAGGCGTCAGCCATCGCGCCTGGCCAGAGGGTGGTCTTTTAAATATGGGGAGGACGTGCAGTGGGGATGTCAGGATTGAAAGTTAATCAGATTTAGATTTGGAGGGCTATAAATGCCAGACTGGAGAGTTTGAACTTCATTTTGTCATGGTATAAAGAAAAATGGAGGGGAAAGGACTGTCTGTTCTGCCTGAGCACTGACCTATCACACACCTTATCACATTCAGCCTTGGTGAGCAATGAAGATTTTGAACACAGCACAGATACATTTGAAGAAGGTGAACTGTATGGGATGCTGGAGGAACGGAAGTGAAGGAGTTTACAAGTGGGGTTCCAGTTTGTAAGTTATGTGAAAATCCACTGGTGAAGAGTAGAGAGTTAGAGCCTAAATTACAGTGATGACAATGGAATAAAAAGGGAATATTTAATTTTATCTATTTTTGTTTTGTTTTGTCTTTTAGAGACAAGATTTCAGTATGCTGCCCAGGCTAGTCTCAAACTCCTTGCCTCAAGCAATCCTCCCACCTCAGCCTCCCAAAGCACTGGGATCACAGGCATGAGCCACCGTGGCCAGCCCTGGCCCTGGGACATTTTGTATAAATATGCTAATATGTGATACATGTCTTTTTACGGTGAAATTATTCTTAAGGTTTTTGGAGAGAAAATGTATAAAGGCTTTAACTATATAAAGTATGTGTGATTTTAATACAATTAATGTAGTTACACTGAATTGAACCGACAAATATCTTTTTAAACATAAACTCTGGTTCATCAGTTTTCCACATTTGATTTTTGGATATTAGTTTTTTTGTTTTGTTTTGTTTTGTCTTTTTTACTATGGACCCCACTTGGACAGTTACAACACATTCTCTTGCAAATATTTTCAGCCAGAATGCCACTTGTTGCCTGTACCCGAATGAAACTCAGATATCTGGAAGCTTGAATTGGAGCCTAAACTTAGCCCCCTACTGACTTGGAGAAGAATCTAAACTTGGCAAAATGCCTCCATCTCTCTTTAGGCAACGGTCTAAAAAGTAGCTCCCTAGCCCCCACCCCCAACTAATGAACTATATCTAATAGCCTCCCTTTAGAGTCCTTTGAGAAAGAGATGGCGTTTGTTTTTGACCTCATTATCCATTTCAGCCTGTCCTTGAGGAAAATAATCGCCCCTTAGGCAGGTACATTCCTCACATTCCTCTCCCTGTTAGCTGCTAAGACGTCGTTAACCCCAGTGACCATGGGAAAACGCCGCTGTCTGCTTCAGAGAGTCTAAGGGGAGTGGGCCCAAGATAACAAGAGGTGAAGAGGTCGGAGTGGGAGCCCCTTTCATCTTTTCAGGCTGTTTCCAACCCAGACAAAGGATTCTGCCCAGGGGTGCAAAGCCCACGCGGCTTTATTTTATGGTCTGGCCCTGAAAGGGGGCTGGGAGGGCCGTGTCTTATCTGGATATTGTTCTGGAGGCGAATGCCGGGCTCCCGGGAAGTCCTCGACTCCTAGGGGAATGCTAAGTGGAAGGAAGGGCCAGCAGCCCCCACTTGGGCGGAAGAGACCACCCAGCTACTCAGAGGAGGGTGTGAAGGGCTTGAATGGAATGAGCTGCCCTGCAGGATTTATCATTCAGACAGTGAGATTAAGGGTGTGAGACTGTTTAGCTGCTTCAGATCAGGGTAGCTCTTGGATTTGCCGCGAAAGAGAGAAAGGAAGGGGGCAAGGGGCGGGGGGAAGGGAGGCCGGGTGGTGTGGAGGTGGACGGGAGGCAAAAGGACAGTTTGGAAATCTGTGGGGTAGGGGGAAGATCCGGATTTCCTCCCATCTTGCCGCTAACCTGCTTTACACTTTGAGCAAGTCATTTCTTCCTTTTGCAAAATGAAAGGATTGGAAGGATCCCAGAAGGTGCCTCAAGGGGCTGCCTTGGACTAAGGGGAGGGGAAGGCTTGTGCTGCTCCACCCTCACCCCCATACACTTTCCCCTAACTTGCCTCATTGACTGTGTTTTATTAGAAAAGCAACACAGCCGTCGGCCGGGCGCGGTGGCTCACGCCTGTAATCCCAGCACTTTGGGAGGCCGAGGCGGGCGGATCACAAGATCAGGAGATCGAGACCATCCTGGCTAACACGGTGAAACCCCGTCTCTACTAAAAATACAGAAAATTAGCCGGGCGTGGTAGCGGGCGCCTGTAGTCCCAGCTACTCGGGAGACTGAGGCAGGAGAATGGCGTGAACCCGGGAGGCGGAGCTTGCAGTGAGCCAAGATCGCGCCACTACAGTCCAGCCTGGGCGACAGAGCGAGACTCCATCTCAAAAAAAAAAAGCGAAAGCATAACATATTTCATTGTTTATTTATTTATAGAGACGGGGGTCTTGCTATGTTGCCCAGGCTGGAGTGCAGTGGCAATTCACAGGCTCAATGACAGCTTTCTACAGCCTTGAACTCTTGGGCTCAAGTGATCCTCCTGCCTCAGCCTCCTGGAGAGCTGGGCCTGGCAACAAACTTATTTATTTACTTTTTTTTTTTTTTTCTAGATACTGGGGTCTTGCTCTGCCCCAGGCTGGAGTGCAGTGGCACCATCATAGCTCACTGCTGCCTAGATTTCCTGGGCTGAAGGGATCCTCCCACCTCAGCCTGCCTAGTAGCTGGGACTACAGGCACGCCCGTGCCACCATGGCCAACTTATTTTTAAATTTTTTGTAGAGACAGGGTCTCGCCATTTTGCCCTGGCTGGTCTCGAATGCCTGGGCTGAGGCGATCCTCCCGCCTTGGCCTCCCAAAGTGCTGGGATTATAGGAGTGAGCCACTGCACCCAGCCCAACAAATTCGTTTAATCCAAGTTTTGCTTGATGTAGGAGCCTTCAGAAATGAAGGCCCAAAGACCCAGGGAAAATGGTCTGTTGTTTTGCTTAGGTTGGGTGAAGAATGGACAGCTGTGTAGAAACGGGATTGGACAAAACGGGATGATCTAGTGGTAACAGACTGAGAGGGAGGCCCAGCAAGGCCTTCTGTGCAGATTCGCCTTGGTCTCCCTGTGTAGCATTCCTTCCTCCAGGGTCTGGGGCAGGACCTTCTGGAATGAGGGTCTTCAAGGGAGAATAGAGGCTAGGCACCGTGGCTCACGCCAGTAATCTTAGAACTTTGGGAGGCCGAGGCAGGCGGATCACTTAAGGTCAGGTGTTAGAGACTAGCCTGGCCAACATGGTGAAACCCCATCTGTACCAAAAATATAAAAATTAGTCGGGCTTGATGGTGTGCGCCTGTAATCCCAGCTACTTGGAGGTTGAGGCAGGAGAATTGCTTGAACTCAGGAGGCGGAGGTTGCAGTGAGCCAAGATCGCGATGCTGCACTCCAGCCTGGGCGACAGAGGAGACCCTGTCTCAAGAAAAATAAAAGAAGGGAGAAGGGAGAGAGTGACCTTTTTAGGTTTTAGGGCTTGCTATGGGGGAGAGGGATTCTAGTTTCCTTTCTTTCCTCTCTCCCCCCCTCCCCTCCCGCTCCTCTCCCCTCCCCTCCCCTCCTTTTCTTTTCTTTCTTTTTTTTTTTTTTTTTTATAGGCGGAGTCTTACTCTGTCACCCAGGCTGCAGTGCAGCGGCACCATCTCAGCTCGCGGCAACCTCCGCCTCCCAGGTTCAAGCAATTCTGCCTCAGGCTCCCAAGTAGCTAGGATTACAGGCACCCGCCACCACGCCCAGCTAATTTTTGTATTTTTAATAGAGACGGGGTTTCACCATGTTGCCCTGTTGGCCAGGCTGGTCTCGAACTCCTGGCCTCAAGTAATCCACCTGGCTCGGCCTCCCAAAATGCTGGGATTACAAGCCTGAGCCACCATGCCCAGCCTTGGGATTCTAGTTTCTATAACCTGCTTGGGGAAGGCGAATTTTGTTTTCTAGGACTTTGGGTGGAAAAAGGAAGGGTGAGAAACAGGAGGGCAGGAGGTCAGAGAGAACTGACTTCTGAGGCTGCTTTGGAGGCCTTCCAGCCTCCTTTAGTTCATGCCAAAGTGCCATACTTTGGGGTGTTGTTTCAGAGCACCAGCAGCATCTCCTGTTTGCCCCTGCGGATTGTCCCCCATCCGCCTGAACCCTGCTGGGTGCTCCAGGAGGCTGCTGTGTACTGCTTCCCTGTCCTCCCCTGGCTTCTGGTTGGGTTTGAGGGATATTCCTTCACCTTCTTCCTCCCAGATCACCGAAGACTAACAGAGTCCCTCCATCAAAGCCTGCAGCTCCTGTCTGGGGGTCCTTGGACCCTCTCCAGGTAGTTCTCCCCTCATGTTCCAGTAGGGCCCCCCTTCCCCCTTGACATCTGGCCTAGCCATGGAAACAGCACCCCTCTGCTCTGTGGCTTTTCCAGAGCCGCCCACACCTTTGTAAATAGCCCCTTTATTAGACCCTTCTCAATTTTCCCAATTCTGAGCGTGCCATCTGTTTCCTGCAGGGACTCTGACTGTCACGGGATATGTATCATTGGTATTTTCCACGTTACCACATGTAATCTGTGTGGACCATAGCTGCATAGCATTGTGTTGAGCATATATACCATAATTCAGTTAACCGTTCCCTTATGGGTCCACATTCAATTGGCCTCATTTTTTTCTGTATGAAAACCTCAGTGAAATACTCCTTGCCTGAACTTTCTTTCCTGTCTGGGTTTAAGCTCACAGTAGGTGATTGGTCCTTTCTACAGGTATGTTTTCAGCTGTGATCCTTTGCTGCCCTCAGGAAACTTACCAGTTGACAGGACAAAATTGAGAAACATTGTTAGAGCAACAATGGAGTACAACTACATGAGATGAGCCAGGCCAGTGGCTCACGCCTGTAATCCCAGCACTTTGGGAGGCTGAGGCAGGCGGATCACTTGAGGTCAGGAGTTCGAGACCAGCCTGGCCAACATGGTGAAACCCCCTCTCCATTAAAAATATGAAAATTAGCAGGGCGTGGTGGCACACACCTATAGTCCCAGCTACTTGGGAGGCCGAAGCAGGAGAATTGCTTGAACCTGGTAGGCGGTGGTTGCAGGGAGCTGAGATTGTGCCACTGCACTCCAGCCTGGGCAACAGAGCAAGACTCCGTCAAAAAAAAAAAAAAAAAAAAAGGAAGGAAGGAAGGAAGGAAAGAAGGAAGGAAAGAAAGGAAAGAAAGAGGCCAGGCGTGGTGGCTCGTGCTCATGCCTGTAATCCCAGCACTTTGGGATGCTGAAATGGGCGGATCACAAGGCCAGGAGATCAAGGCCAACCTGGCCAACATGGTGAAACCTTGTCTCTACTAAAAATACAAAAATATTATCCAGGTGTGGTGACGCGTGCCTGTAGTCCCAGCTACTCGGGAGGCTGAGGCAGAAGAATTGCTTGAACCTGCTAGGCGGAGGCTGCAGTGAGCCAAGATCGCGCCACTGCACTCCAGCCTGGGCGACAGAGCGAGACTCTGCCTCAAAAAAAAAAAAAAAAGAAGAAGAAAGAAAGAGAGAGAAAAAAAGAAAGAAAGAAATCAATTCAAAGATAGATGAGAAATGGTTGGTTGGAAAGAGCCTTGCTGGCTGTCTGCACTGTCTCAAGACAGAGCCGTCTAAAGTGGCATTTATCACTGTGGCTAATTTATTTACCAGAGTCCAAGAATTGGACCCTTGCCCGATTTTGTCTGATTTTTGTCTGGTTTTGTTTGATTAGTATATAAAATAAGAATGCCAATTGTTTCGTTTACGAGTAGAAAAAATAATGTCTATTCTAATGTTATGTGGAACTGAATCTTTGCGTCAAGTAGAAGCCCAGTGATAACAGGACCATTGTTTGGGGAAGCTCAGTTTCATTGCAAGGAATGGTCAGATGATTGAAAGATTTAAGGACATCAAGCTTTACAGGCAGACTCAGCCATCTCCACAGTAGGGATTGCCTTGCCCATCTTGTGGGATGCTAATAAATATTCCAAGCCTGTTGGCCAAAACTCCCTTCTCTACGCTCTGGATAGTGCTCTATAAGCACTGTCACCTGGAGTAACTCCACCTTTTTCCAGCCTTTGACCCTGCATTTAAAGGATGCTTTGCAACTTTCATCTGCATGAGAATCACCTGGGGATCTTGCTAAATGCAGATTCTGATACTATGGATCTGAGTGGGGCCTGAGATCCTACTTTATTTTTATTTTTAGAGACAGGGTCTCACTCTTTTGCCCATGCTGGAGTGCAGTAGCACAATCATAGCTTACTGCAGCCTTGAACTCCTGTGCTAAAGTGATCCTCTTGCCTCAGCCTCTAGAGTAACTAGGACTACAGGTGCATGCCACCATACCTGGCGTTTTTCTTTTTTTTTTCTTTTTTTTTTTTTGAGACAGAGTTTCGGTCTTGTTGCCCAAGCTGGAGTGCAATGCTGTGATCTCGGCCCACTGCAACCTCTGCCTTCTGGGTTCAAGTGATTCCCCTGCCTCAGCCTCCCATGTAGCTGGGATTACAGGCATGTGCCACCACACCCAGCTAATTTTTATTTTCAGTAGAGACAGAGTTTCTCCGTGTTGGTCAGGCTGGTCTCAAACTCTCAACCTCAGGTGATCTGCCCACCTTGGCCTCCCAAAGTGCTGGGATTACAGGCATGAGCCACTGCACCCAGCAAGAGCCTGCATTCTAAATATGCCTCAGCAGATGCCAAAATGTGTTCAAGCAATATGCAATGGAGTCTTCTGGAGCTGCTGAGTCTCTTTAAAACAATGTTTATCTCTGCTCTAATCTCCATGAGGTGGTTGCTTTACAATTTATTAGGGTGGTGCAAAAGTAATGGTGGTTTTTGCTACCCCTTTTACTTTAGCACCAATGCAATAATACTCAGGTGGGAAACTTTCTGTTTTAGTTTCTGGTTGAGGAGTCACCTGGGTGAGAGGGGACCTTTGCAGTAGTTCCCTAATGCAGCAGGAGAGAGATCCCTGAGGAGGTGCGAGCTTCACCTGGAGTTGAAGGCCTGAGGGTCCCACTTTCATGCTATCTCCCCATGCCCAGGAGCTACAGATCAACCACTCACCCTGCCTTTTTTTTTTTTTTGAGACGGAGTCTCGCTCTGTCGCCCAGGCTGGAGTGCAGTGGCGCAATCTCGGCTCACTGCAACCTCTGCCTCCCGGGTTCAAGCAATTCTTCTGCCTCAGCCTCCCGAGTAGTTGGGATTACAGGCCCGGGCCACCACGCCGGGCTAATTTTGGTATTTTTACTAGAGACAGGGTTTCACTATGCTGGCCAGGCTGGTCTCAACCTCCTGACCTCAGGTGATCCACCCACCTCGGCCTCCCAAAGTGCTGGGATTACAGGCTTGAGCCACCGTGCCCTGCCTCACCCTGCACTTTTACCTAAAACTGGAAAACTCAGCTTATCTGAAATCTTTGTTTCCTCTTTCTGCAGAGGAAGAAAAACAAAACCTATATAAGTGTTTGTGAAATGACTTAGCTTGAGCCTTCAAAGTCAGCCCCTCCATAACTTTTAATGAATAATTGAGTAGACTATAGATGGAGGAATTAATCACCACCATATTACTAAAGTTGTCTTACATTTTAAAAACACTTGACAGTTTTCAGAGCATCTGAACATCTACAATCTTTTAGATCTTTTCAACAACCCTGGAAGGCAGAGCAGGCATTATTATCCCCTTATGATCCCCATTTACTAGATAAAACTGAGCCTCAGAGAGAGGGCAAATGACATACCCAGGCTCAACTAGCTACTAGGGGGTAAAGTTTGGTTCAAAGCTTTTTTTTTTTTTTGAGACGGAGTCTCGCTCTGTCGCCAGGCTGGAGTGCAGTGGTGCAATCTCAGCTCAGTGCAACCTTTGCCTCCTGGGTTCAAGCGATTCTTCTGCCTCAGCCTCCTGAGTAGCTGGGACTACAGGCGTGCACCACCATGCCCCCCCAAAATATTTTTTTTTTTTTTTTTTCTGAGACAGAGTCTCACTCTGTCGCCCAGGCTGGAGTGCAGTGGTGTGATCTTGGCTCACTGCAACCTCCACCTACCAGGTTCAAGTTATTCCCCCACCTCATCTTCCCCAGTAGCTGGGACTACAGGCAAGCACAACCACGCCCGGCTAATTTTTGTATTTTTAGTAAAGACGAGGTTTCACTATGTTGGCCAGGCTGGTCTCGAACTCCTGACCTCAGGTGATCCCGCCACCTTGGCCTCTCAAAGTGCTGGTATTACAGGTATGAGTCACTGTGCCGGGTCCAATTTTTATATTTTTAATAGAGACAGGGTTTTACCATGTTGGCCAGGATGGTCTTGAACTCCTGACCTCGTGATCTGCCTGCCTCAGCCTCCTAAAGTGTTGATATTACAAGCGTCAGCCACCGTGCCTGGCTGGTTCAAAGCTTTTCTTTGTGTATTTATTTATGTTTTTTTTTTTTTTCAGACAGAGTCTTTCTCTGTTACCCAGGCTGGAGTGCAGTGGCTCGATCTTGGCTTACCACAACTTCTGCCTCCCAGGTTCAAACGATTCTCCTGCCTTAGCCTCCCAAGTAGCTGGGACTACAGGTGCGCGTGCCACCACACCGGGCTAATTTTCGTATTTTTAGTGGAGACAGGGTTTCACTATGTTGGTCAGGCTGGTCTCAAACTCCTGACCTCAGGTAATCTGCCTGCCTCAGCCTCCCAAAGTGCTGGGATTACAGGTGTGAGCCACCATGCCTGGCTTGGCTCAAAGCTTTTATTATAATATTTATTTATTTGTTTATTTTCAAGATGGAGTCTTGCTCGCTCACTCAGGGAGTGCAATGGCACGATCTTGACTCACTGCAACCTCTGCCTCCCAGGTTCAAGCAATTCTCCTGCCTCGGCCTCCTGAGCAGTTAGGATTACAGGCGCCCACCACCACACCCGGCTAATTTTTGTATTTTTAGTAGAGACAGGGTTTCACCATGTTGGTCAGACTGGTCTTTAACTCCTGACCTCAGGTGATCCGCCCTGCCTCAGCCTCCCAAAGTGCTGAGATTACAGGCGTGAGCCACCGCACCCAGCTCAAAGCTTTTATTTTTTTATTTTTTATTTTTTTTTTATTTTTTTGAGACGGAGTCTTGCTCTGTCCCCCAGGGTGGAGTGCAGTGGCACGATCTCGGCTCACTGCAAGCTCCGCCTCCCAGGTTCAAGCCATTCTCCTGCCTCAGCCTCCCAAGTAGCTGGGACTACAGGCGCCCGCCAAAACGCCCGGCACGCCCGGCTAATTTTTTTTTGTATTTTTAGTAGAGACGGGGTTTCACCGTGTTAGCCTGGATGGTCTCGATCTCCTGACCTCGTGATCCGCCCGCCTCGGCCTCCCAAAGTGCTGGGATTACAGGCTTGAGCCACCGCGCCCGGCTTCAAAGCTTTTAAATGCTCTTCATGAGTCCACATCTTTTGCCTCATGTGCTATCTGTCGCCACCCTTGACATGCATACCACATTTGCCTACGTTATTAAAAATTACCCAAGGACCCAGAGTTGGGAGCAGACTTGGGACTGAGACCTATATTTTCCCTCTTAGACTGGGTCTCATGTCTTCTTTTTGTTTTTTTTTTTCTTTTTTTTAAACAGGGTCTCACTCTGTTACCCAGGCTGGAGTGCAGTGGCGTGATCTCGGCTCACTGCAACCTCCATCGCCTGGTCTCAAGTGATCCTCCCACGTCAGCCTCCCAAATAGCTGGGATTGAAGGTGCATGCCACCATGCCCGGCTAATTTTTGTATTGTAGTAGAGATGGAGTTTCACCATGTTTGCCAGGCTGGTCTCGAACTCCTGACCTCAAACGATCTGCTCGCCTTGACTTCCCAAAGTGTTGGGATTACAGGTGTGAGCCACCACACCCAGCCAAGGGTCGCATATCTTCTTGACTTTCCATGTAAAAATTATCATTGCAACAGTTTTCTTCCTCTTCCTCCAGATATTCTACGATTTTGACCATGCTCATTCTCGCTGCCATCATCCTCACCCAAGTTTTCATCCTCACATGTGAATTATTGCATGGCAGTCACTCAGGTTATTAAGACTTCAGCAGGCCGGGCACAGTGTCTCACGCCTGTAATCCCAGCACTTTGGGAGGCCGAGGCGGGTGGATCACCTGAGGTCAGGAGTTCGAGACCAGTCTGACCAACATGGTGAAACCCCGCCTCTACTAAAAATACAAAAAAATTAGCCGGACATTGTGGCGTGTGCCTGTAATCCCGGGTACTCGGGAGGCTGAGGCAGGAGAATTGCTTGAACCTGGGAGGCAGAGGTTGCAGTGAGCCGAGATCGCGCCACTGTACTCCAGCCTGGGCAACAAGAGCGAAACTCTGTCTCGAAAAAAAAAAAAAAAAGAAAAGACTTCAGCAAACACTCATGGAGCCTTACTGTGTGTCAGGCCTGTGCCAAGCTTGAGGACTGGGCTGACTACATTCTTGTCCCTGCCCTCAAGGGCTTTCCAGGGAAATGACCATATAGAGATCTGAAACAGGTCACTACAGCAGGGCACGAAAAGGGCATTGATGGGGAGACGTGCGGGGGCCTGAGGAGGGCCAGATGATGGCAGGCCGTTCCTTCCTGTTGGTCTTCAGGCCTTCGGGTTCTCTCCTGTCACAGGCACTCAATGCTCTGTGCATCCACTGCTCAAGATCCTTTAGCGAGGTTACAGCGCCGAGACTTCAGCTTGGGATTCAGTGTTCTCCACTGTCTGGCCCCTGCATCCCACTGTTCCGCAGGATGACCTTCTGTGCCATTTGCAACTGCCTCCCAATTGGTGCAGGTATTTTTCACACGGCTTCCTATCATATAGTCAAAGAATCACAGGAGTAACCACGGTGCTGCTCATTGCCTGTCTATGGCCCTCCGCTAAGGGCTTTATTGTGTTATTTTATGTAATCTTCACATCTCATTATGGTAGGTGTCATCTTCCTCATTTTGCAGATGAAGACACCAAGGTTCAGAAAGTTCAAATAACTTGCCTAAATCCTACAGCCAGAATAAGGCTGGGTAGAACTCGGCTCCCTGGTCAAGCCCAGAGTCATCCTACTATTCCCCTTCCACTCCACTGAGATGATAGGAAAGAAAGAGCAGAGGTTAAGGGTCAGTGATTTTCTCCCTTCATTCTTGCTGCTCCCACACCTGAAATACTCACTTTCTTTTCCTTTTTTTTTTTTTTTTTTTGAGACAGAGTCTCGCTCTGTTGCCCAGGCTGGAGTGCACTGGCGCGATCTTGGCTCACCACAACCTCCGCCTCTTGGGTACAAGCAATCCTCCTGCCTCAGCCGTGCTGGTAGCTGTGATTACAGGCACGTGCCACCATGCCCAGCTAATTTTAGTAGAGAGTCACTTTCTTTCTTTTTTTCTTTTTTTGAGATGGAGTCTTGCACTGTTGCCCAGGCTGAAGTGCAGTGGTGCGATCTCAGCTCACTGTAACCTCCACTTCCCGGGTTCAAGCGATTCTCCTGAGCTGGGATTACAGGTGCCTGCCACCATGCCCGGCTAACTTTTTGTGTTTTTTAGTAAAGATGGGGTTTCACCATGTTGGCCAGGCTGGTCTTGAACTCCTGACCTCATGATTCGCCTGCCTTAGCCTCCCAAAGTGCTGGGATTACAGGCATTAGCCACTGCACCCAGCCATGCCTGGCTAATTTTTTGTATTTTTAGTAGAGGTGGGGTTTCACCCATCTCTACTAAAGGGATTGGCCAGGCTAGTCTCGAACTCCTGACATCAGGTGATCCACCCACTTCGGCCTCCCAAAGTGCTGGGATTACAGGCGTGAGCCACTGCACCTAGCCTGCACCAGTGATTATTAGAGGCAGAGCTGGAAACAGAATCCAAGACCTTCCTTGCACCACCTAGCACATTAGGGTTCTCTCTGTGCTCAGATGTTTTACCCACCCCACCTGTGCTCTGGGTAGTAGATGCATAGTGTAGGGGCCTCCAAGAAGACATTGGAAGAAGACAGTGTAGAACCGAGCAAACTTCAGAATAGGATCAATAAGCCATGGGGTGAGGTGATTTGAAAGTCTACTGATGAGCCTAAGGGATCTCCCTAGATGTATTTAGGGGTCACTGAATCATTGCAAGGAAAGCTATAAACTGGTAAACTGGACTCAGAAAAATCTGTCAAAATGCAGAAAGAGGACAGTGTAAATCCAAGAGCAAACAGAAGGGCGTGGATCCTTCTGGAATATAGATTCCTGGTTTCAAATGTTCCACCAAGCTTTGTTTCCTGATGTGGGGTTTGGAAACATAGTGCCTTTAAGCTTAGATGGAGTTGAATGCTGCAACTCTTTTCAGGACTGGACGATGAGTTTCCAGAAGGGAGAGGCCGCAACAAAAGAGGCACAAACAAGCTGGTCCCATGAAGGAGCCAAACACCAGATTTCACCTTGACCTGCAGGAGACTTGTGAGACCACTGCATTCTCTTTCCCCTAATTCCACTCATTTCGAAACATTCTCTGAGCTGTTGTGCAAGGCACTGTGCTTAGTACTATAGGTATGGCGGGTAAGCGAGAGGTGGGGGGTGGTATACAGAACAGAGAAACTGTAGGAGGTCCCGCCTTCCAATTTTTACAGGCTTCTAGTAAGAGTGAGCGATTAACACATTGGGCTGTGATTTCAGGCCCCACTACTCAGTCTCCCGATTACTCATTCTGCTTCTCAGCTCTGTGCTGGACAGAGGGGGCGTGTAATATGGGGGGAGTCTGTGTCTCTAGTCACTGCAAAGATAACTAACTCCCTGACTGTGGATTCAAAGATATAAATTATAAACTGCTATTGGGTACAAATTATTCCCATGTGAGATTGTTGAGCGTGATCCACTTATCTCTAGGGCTGATCGCTAGTTAAATCCTGCCCAAGTAGCTGAAAGCCTGTTTTGTTTTACGACAAACAGGAGACAGGGGCCCTCGCTGAAATTCCTGGTGTAGGATTGAACCTTAAGCCAATGCTCTAATGTGTTTGTTTGGAGAATTCTTAAGTGGGTACAGCCTGTAACAGCTGTCTTCTGCCTCTGCACCAAAGCGGTATTGGGAGAGACGCACAAGGTCAGGGTTCCGACTTCCAACACTCAGGCTGTTGAGGATAGGTGGAGGAGATGAGCTGGAATGTCACCAAGAGATAATCCAGGAAACGCTTCTCTGAAGAAATTGCCACCATCTCTTCATTTCTGCAGCCCTTTGCAGTTGTTTTCAAAGCATTTGCAGTTGTTTTCAAAGCATTTGCAGTATCACTGATTTCATGGAATCCTCACATCGCCCCACGAAGTAGGTGGAGCAGGTTTTATTATCACTGTTTTGCAGCTGAAGAGACTGAGACCCCAAGAGGTGGCATGACTTGGCCCAGGTCACATGGCTAATAAGCAGTTGAGCTGGAGCTCGAGTCCAGGTCTCCTGACTGTGAGTCGAATGCCCAGGTGTCAGCCAGCCATGCCTCAGCTGCTCAGCTGCCTCCTCAGCCCCCTTGGCTCTCGGATGAGAGGCCTGGGGTGAGAGCATGGGCTTCACTCCCAGGATGAACTGGGTTTGAGTCCCACCTCTGCCCTAACTAGCTGTCTGACCTTGGGCAAGTTGCCAAACCATCTCTATGCCTTTGTTTCCTTGTCTGCAAAATGAGCAAAATAACAGTACCTCCCCGTCGGGTGATTTGAAGGAGTAAACGAGATATTAGAGAACAAAACACAATGTCTGGCATGGTGTGAGGCATCAATAAATGCTATATTACCCGCTCCCCAAAGCCTATTTTCCTCAAAGATGCAACCCAAAAGAGAGTACTCAAGACTCTGGCAGGCCAGGCACCGTGGCTCATGCCTGTAAGCCCAGCACTAGCACTTTGGGAGAATGAGGCAGGAGGATTGCCTGAGTTCAGGAGTTCGAGACCAGCCTGGGCAACAAGGTGAAACCTCATCTCTACAAAAACTACAGAACGGGCCTGGTGCGGTGGCTCACGCCTGTAATCCCAGCACTTTAGGAGGCCGAAGTGGGCAGATCACCTACATCGGGAGTTTGACACGAGCGTGACCAACATGGAGAAACCCCGTCTCTCCTAAAAATACAAAATTAGCCGGGCATGGTGATGCACGCCTGTAATCCCAGATACTCGGGAGGCTGAGGCAGGAGAATCACTTGAACCTGGGAGGCAGGGGTTGCTGTGAGCTGCAATTATGCCATTGTACTCCAGCCTCGGCAACAAGAGCGAAACTCCATCTCAAACAAAAAACAAAAATCAAAACTTAGCTGGGTATGATAGCATGCACCCTGACCCTGGAGTTCAAGGCTACAGTGAGCCGAGATTGTGCCACTGCACTCCAGCCTGGGTGAAAAACAAAACAATAATAATAATTTGTACATCTCTTTTTACTTTACTTTTCTTTTTTTTTTTTTTTGAGATGGAGTTTCGCTCTTGTTGCCCAGGCTGGAGTACAATGGTGCGATTGCTGCCCACTGCAACCTCAACCTCCCGGGTTTCAGCGATTCTCCTTCCTCAGCCTCCTGAGTAGCTGGGATTACAGGTGCCTGCAACCACATCTGGCTAATTTTTGTATTTTTTTAAATAGAGACAGGGTTTTACCATGTTAGCCAGGGGCTGGTATGGAACTCCTGATCTCAGGTGATCCTCCCGCCTCAGCCTTCCAAAGTGCTGAGATTACAGGCGTGAGCCACTGTGCCCAGCCTCTTTTTTTTTTTTACTTTTCTTTCTTTCTTTTGTTTTTTTTTTTTTTTAGACAGTTTTGCTCTTGTTCCCCAGGCTGGAGTGCCTGGTGCAATCTCGGCTCACTGCAACTTCTGCCTCCTGGGTTCAAGCAATTCTCCTGCCTCAGCCTCCCGAGTAGCTGGGATTACAGGCATGTGCCTCCACTCCGGCTAATTTTGTATTTTTAGTAGAGATGGGGTTTCTCCATGTTGGTCAGGCTGGTCTTGAACTCCCCACCTCAGGTGATCCGCCTGCCTCAGCCTCCCAAAGTGCTGGGATTACAGGTGTGAGCCACCATGCCCAGCCCTCTTTTTACTTTTCAAAGTGCTTCCCCACTCAGCACCTCTTGGGATCCTCCTGTCAACCCTGTAAGATAAATAGAACCCGAAATCTTCATTCACTTATTACAAGTGAGAAAACCAAGGTAAGAGAGGTGAATTGACCGCACTAAGGCAACAACCCTGTTAGTCGAGGAGCTGCGACTCTTCTTTCAGTTTTGATTCCTTGCCGGAAATCTTTGATGAATTGTGTAGGTTTCCCTTCCCACCTTTGACATTGGGAGCTAGGGGACCTCATGGACTTTCTGTAAACTCAGGATTATCTTTGAGAACCCAAACAGGGAGGAGAAAAGTGGTTTGCCTCCTCGAGGCTCCCCGATCCCACTCAATTTCCCTGCACATCAAGACCTGGGCCTGGGGATTGGAAAGGTAACCTAAGGTAAGGGGTAAATTCCATCTGTAGCCAAAGACCAGCTCTGAGCTGGCTTCCCATGAGCAGGGGAGGGTGGAAAGGTCAAAAGGGTGGTGCTCTTCCTGAGAGTCCAGCGTCAGCTCTGCCACTTGATATCTGAGAACACCTCGAACAAGGCAAGGTGCACCTCAGTTTCCTCATCTCTAACAGGAACACTGGATTAGATAATGTCTCAGCTGACTTCCTGATAACACGAAAGAATTTGCTTGAGGATAACAGTGACACATTATGGACAACTTTTAGAAACTTTTATTATGGAAAATTTCAAATAAATTCAAAGTCAACAGAACAATATAATGAACCCCCATGTATAGATCCCCCAAATTCAGCAATCATCAACATTCTTTCTTGTTTCATCTCTACCTCCACCACCGCACCCACTTGATGGCTATTTCTTTTCTTCTATATGTGGTGGGAAGGGTTTGCTTTGTTGCCCAAGCTGGTCTCCACCTCCTGGCCTCCAGTGATCCTCCCACCTCGGCCTCTCAAAGTGTTAGAATTACAGGCACCTGCCACCGCACCCAGCCTGGTTATTTTATTATTATTATTATTTTTGAGACAGAGTCTTACTCTGTCACCCAGGCTAGAATGCAGTGGTGCGATCTCGGCTCGCTGCATCCTCCACCTCCCAGGTTCCAGTGATTCTTGTGCCTCAGCATTCTGAGTAGCTGGGACTACAAGCGCATGCCACCACACCCATCTAATTTTTGTATTTTTAATAGAGACGGGGTTTCGCCATGTTGGCCAGGCTGGTCTCAAACTCCTGGCCTCAAGCGATCCTCCTGTCTTGGCCTCCCAAAGTGCTGGAATTACAGGCATGAGCCACCACGCCTGGCCAGCCGGGTTATTTTTTATAGTTCCTTTTTTTTTTTAACTTCTAGTGAAATTTACATACCTTGAAATGCAGAAATCTTAACTGTGTAATGTTGACAAATGGACCCACCCATGTAACCAATGTCCATCAATGGCAAATGTATTAATATAACTGAATTTATTAACAAATTAAACATTTAAATATGACTTTAGCACACTAGGGGTTAGCAAATACTCTCTTTTTGGGGCTGGCTAGGTTAGCATCAGATCTGCAGTCTTAAGTCATTATTTTCCTTCCTGCCTCTACCCATGCTGTCATCCTTGTGTGTCCCTGGAGCTTATGGCTTTCTCCTGCATGCACCTCTATTATGAGGCTTTTATTGTCTTGGTTACAAATTCTTATAAACTTGTTTTTTTTTTTTCTTTCCTATACATTTATCCTTCTCCAGGTTTTTTCTTTTTTTCTGTTTCTCTCTTCTATAACCTCTTTCTCATACCTGTTGCTGTTTTCTCCTTTAGAGTTCTTACTTTTCTGTGTTCACTCCACCTTCTCTGATCTCACTGTCCTGTATCTTTTGGTCTGTTTATATGCTGGACATTAGACACTGAGCCATAACCCCAGGGTCCAGCCCAGGGCTAGGCACTTAGTCAACAGTGAGTGAGTGAGTGAATGAAAGCAAAGGACGACATCCTCTGAAACCACCTGCAATCTGGTTACAGTAATGTGGTCAACTAAGGAACCCTAACCCGTTACCCTGGACCACATCTTTGTCTTTGCGTTGAGCAAGAAGCTATTTATCTGCCCCCTTGGAAGCTCCAGCATTTGAAAGGAAGGAGGCTGATTTCCTGACAAAATGTGACCCAAAGGACCATCCTCCTCCTACCCCCCATCATTAAAAAAAAAAAAAAAAAAGAGCAAGCAGGGGCTATCAGGGATACTTCCTGTTTTCCTCTCTTGAAAGCATCCTGGATAGATGAAACTGAAGGATCAAAGGGACTGCCTCCTCTGGGGCCTGGGGACTGGCAGAATGGCTTTTAACCCTCTGCTGTCTCCCACGTGTGAGTGGCATGGGCAGTTGATGTCTTATATTCCCCTAGTAGATTTTAACTTCTTTTGGGCAGGGGCCTTGACATTCATTCATTCATTCGTCAAACATTACTGTACCTACCAAATCCCAGGGTTTGAGGATCTGGGGATATAGAGATGAATATGACAGTGTCTGGCCCCATTCGTCTAACAGTAATGATCCCACGTGCTAACATGATCAAGCATTCTCTCCCTGTGAGGCCCTTACTACATCCTCTTCATGCATTTGGTCCTCACAACAAGCTGATGGGGTTTTCTTGCCCCCGTCTTACTGAGAAGAAAAGCAAAGCTTCCGAAGGTAAAATAACCTGACACAGGCATATGACTGGTAGGTGTCAGGCCTGGGGTTAGAGCTGAGCGGTCTGAGCAGAAACCATGTTTATGGCTGATACACTAGCCCGCCCCTGGAGACCTGCCTCCGTGTTTGAAACGTGGTAGTGACTTTATTGCTAGTAATTTTTACAAGTGCATTTTATCTCTGGGCTTGGTCAGGTGGCTTCTGGTGAACAGGTTTGTTTACATCCGACTTACTGTATCATATTGTGTTAGAGCAGAGGTGAGTCAGCTTGCGGCCCCCTGAAGAGTGACAACAAGGCTGGAAAAACCAAGAGGCAACCTTTGGCCCTCTTTGAGGAACGAAGAGAGCGTCAGGCTCTTGCTTCCCCTCTCTCATTTCTGGAATAGATCAGATTCCACAGATTTGTTTTGTTTTTTGTTTTGTACTGCATTTTTTTCAAATCCTGGAAAGAAAGCCGAGGGAGGTTGGGTGCGGTGGCTCATGCCTGGCAGCCCAGCACTTTGGGAGGCTGAGGTGGGCGGATCAGTTGAGGTCAGGAGTTTGAGACCAGCCTGGCCAACGTGGTAAAACACCGCCTCTACTAAAAATACAACAATTAGCTGGGCGTGGTGGCAGGCGCCTATAATCCCGGCTACTTGGGAGGCTGAGGCAGGAGAATTGCTTGAACCCGGGAGGCAGAGGTTGCAGTGAGCTGAGATCATGCCACTGCACTCCAGCCTGGCCAACAGAGCGAGACGCTGTCTCAAAAAACAAAACAAAACAAAACAAGAAAGGAAAGATAATTTCTCCTTTTTCTGGAGAGGAATCGAGGCTCAGAGTAGTTAGTTAATATACCCCAAATCACGCAGCTAGACAGAGCCAGGATTTGATCCTAGGTTTGACTAACTCCAGACCCCCCACTTTAATTATTCCACTTTCCTGATGCTAAAGTTGGCAGAGAGAGGAAGAAACTCCCTTCCTGCTGAGGTTCCTGACAAACAGTAGGGGCAGGTGAGGGTAGCAAGTAACCCTGAGATCTGCTGGTTAGGGACGCCTGGCACAAAAGGATCTTAAGGTGCCTCTGATTCTGCAATTCTATCTCTTTAAGACCCAGAGTTCCCATGCCAAGCCTGCTCTGTGATCCTCAGAGATTTCAGGGGTGGGGAAACTGGATTGAATGCTGACATACAAGCAAAAAAAGACCTCAGCATTTTTGCCTCGCCTCGGTGGCTCCGGCCTTTTTTTATTTTTTTTCCCTCTCTCATTTATTTATTACTATGCTATTCCCTGGCCCTGCTGCTGTGTCAATACTGATAAAAGCAAATCACCCCACAAACAGGTGCAGCTGGGAGCTGCCCCTTGGACAGCTGCCAGGGAAATGTGATCGCTCAGCTGGGGTGACCTGCCCCTGCCCAACCCCCTCTCGGGTTCCAGCCCAGGGCATGTGTCCTTGGGCAGTTAATGTCGGTCCACATGTCACAGCCCTGGTATCCCAGTTGGCATCATGGACTCATGCTGGTGTGTGTGGTTTGGGTGGGGTGGGTATATGCAGGAGAGAAGGGAGGCTCCCAGGAGTTTATTTTCTCTTTCGGTTTCTTCCAACAAATTCAGAAAATACAATGTCACCAAGTCCCCCTGCAAGTATTTGAAAATGTTTCCTAAGAATATCACTGCCTTATTTCCCTAGGTAAGAAATATTGTTTCCCATTCCCAAATTCACACACACATGCAATGTAATGATCCAAAAGAAATTTTCTGAGTATCTCCTAGGGCTTAGCTGTGGGTTCACCTAAATAAACATTTTGTGAGCCAACCCTGCTATCCAGAATGCATTTTGATGCTACCAAGCCATGTGACTTTGACTCTGGCTTGGAAAAGATTTTATTTCATTTCCCCTCCCCCATTTCAGTGTTTTGTCCCCAAGCATCATTTCCCCACTTCCCTAGGGCACCAGCCTTTCCGGAAATGCCCTAGCTCTGCGTGCAGCCTCCGCCTCCCGGTGTGGAGAAGGCGGTGACAGCGCCGCGCCGGAGCCGCAGGGCGGGCCTGGGCGGAGGGCGAGGGGCCGGGGCGGCCGGGCCAGGCTGCCCGCCTGCCGCAGAGCAGCGCGCAGCTCGGGGAGGGAGAAGGTTGCCATGCAAATGACGCGGCGTCCTGCGGGCCCCCCTTACCCGGGGGCCCTCTGGTTGCCAAAACAGAGCATTCCCCAGAACAGTCGCCTGGAAACGAGCGCTGTCATAGCAGCCTTGAGCTCAGCAGCAGCGAGCCAGCTGTGCTGCCACGAGGAGCTGGGTCGGGATGTTCAGACCTCCTCAGCACCCCCTCCCCACCCAGTCTCCACCTCGGGGAAGGGAGTGGTGGCTTGGGCCACCGTGGAGGGGAGGGAGGGCACTAATTGGATTGGAACACTCCTGAAACGCATCAGCTGCTCCTCCCTGGGGGAGGGGGAGGAGGAAAGCTGCAGACTGTCTTTGTGACCGGCTCAGCCTCTCCCTCGCAGCAGCCTCGCCCTGACCTGGTCCTCACTGGCCTCTGCCCACCTATGGCTGTCCTGGGGCACAATGGCAAGATCTTTGTAAAGTGGAGGAGGCAGACACCGGATCAGATAATCACCAAAATGAAATTCAGCCTTGATATAAAGGGTGCCGTGGTGATGCTACCAGGATCTGACCTGGTTTGGAAGGGTTAGGGAAGAATGCAGGTTTGCCACAGCTCCCATGTCAATACTTTAACTACTTCATCCCTTAACAGCCCCCCGTCTTTCCAGTACCTTTTCTCATCAGCTCAGCTATGCCAGCCTGGTCTTCCCTAAACCTTGGGAGCATTTGCTTTTTCCTATTTCATTTGGCACCCAGACAGCTGCCTCATCATTTAAGCGTGTGTGTGCTCACCAATTAAACTACAATATAAACTTTAAGAGGCAGGACCCATGTTATCATTGTCATGGCCCACCTTGACCATGGGGAACGAGACAGGCCGGGCGCGGTGGCTCAGGCCTGTAATCCCAGCACTTTGGGAGGCCGAGGTGGGCGGTCACGAGGTCAGGAGATGGAGATCATCTTGGCTAACACGGTGAAACCCCGTTTCTATTAAAAATACAAAAAAATTAGCCGAGCATAGTGGTGGGCCCCTGTAGTCCCAGTTATTCAGGAGGCTGAGGCAGAGAATGGCGGGACCCCGGGAGGCAGAGCTTGCCTTGGGCCAACATCGCGCCACTGTACTCCAGCCTGGGCGACAGAGACACCATATCAAAAAAAAAAAAGAACAAGACAGAGTTTCACAGACCTGCTTGAATTTAGGTGCCAGTGATCTTTGTCAACATAGTCATCACCCTGGGAGGCCTCTGGCGTTGCCTTTGCAGCAACTGTTTTATTTATTTCTTTATTTTTATTTTTTATTTTTTGAGATGGAGTCTCGCTCTGTTGCCCAGGCTGGAGTGCAGTGGCACAATCTCGGCTCACTGCAAGCTCCACTTCCCGGGTTCACGCCATTCTCCTGCCTCAGCCTCTCCGAGTAGCTGGGACTACAGGCGCCCGCCACCACGCCCGGCTAATTTTTTGTGTTTTTAGTAGAGACGGAGTTTCACCGTGGTCTCGATCTCCTGACCTCGTGATCCGCCCGCCTCGGCCTCCCAAAGTGCTGGGATTACAAGCGTGAGCCACCGCGCCCGGCCTAGCAACTTTTAGATTGGCCTTCAGAGACTAGTAAAACCTCTTCTGGGACTGGGGAGGGGAGGAGATTCAGTGACAGCCTGAGTGACAGTAAGCCAACAGGTGGGCTACAGAGAAAGTGGACGAGTACTCAGGACACACCGAGCGTTTCATGTGGTCCAGACGCTGTACGCCAGAGCTTACGGGTGTGACTTAAGCAAGGGAGTCCCCTTCCTTCAAATTCCTAAGGGGCCTTGGGAGTCTTATGTACGCAAACAGCAAAGTCTTCATTCAACCTGGCTTGGTAAGGCGGCATGTAAATGTGCAATCTGTCTCTCTTCCCTTTTCCTTTCCTTTCTAGTGTATCGAGTTACTGCTGTCTGCCAGGCACTGAGCTAGGCACTGGAGGTTCAGAGAATGATTAAATTAGTATCATTCTGTATTTATGAGAAAAAAAATCCTAAACCATATGTAGGGGGCATTTGCCGTGCCTACAGTCACCAGCATTTTTTGATCAACTTTCATATTTTGGGTTTTTCCCACATCATAAATCCCACTTCCCCAAAGTAAAGGCCAGAAATTGACCTTCCCGGATGTCCTTGCAACTAACATGAAAGCAGGTGACCTAAATTCCACCGATCAGATGCACCCACATGAGATTTTTTTTTCTTTTTCTTTTTCTTTTTGAGAAGGAGTCTCGCTGTGTCGCCCAGGCTATAGTGCAGCGGCCCGATCTCGGCTCACTGCAGCCTCCGCCTCCAGGGTTCAATCAATTCTCCTGCCTCAATCTCCGGAGTAGCTGGGAATACAGGCACATGCTGCCACGCCCGGCTAATTTTTGTATTTTTAGTAAAAACGGGGTTTCCCCATGTTGGCCAGGATGGTCTGGATGTCCTGACCTCGTGATCCCCCGCCTCGGCCTCCCAAAGTGCTGGGATTACAGGAGTGAGCCACTGCGCCCAGGCTTTTTTTTTTTTTTTTTTGAGATGGAGTCTCGCTCTGTCGCCCAGGCTAGAGTGCAATGGCATAATCTCGGCTCACTGCAACCTCTGCCTCCTAGGTTCAAGCAATTCTCCTGCCTCAGCCTCTCAAGTAGCTGGGATGACAGTTGTGCATCATTACGCCTAGCTAATTTTTGTATTTTTAGTAGAGACAGAGTTTCACCATGTTGATCAGGCTGGTCTCGAACTCCTGACCTCAGGTGATCTGCCCACCTCAGCCTCCCAGAGTGCTGGAATTACAGGCGTGAACCACCACACCCAGCCTGTTTTTCCTTTTTTAGACAAGGTCTTGCTTGAACTCCTGGTCTCAAGCGATTCTCCATCCTGAGCCTCCCGAGTAGCTAGGACTGCAGTTCTGCTGTTGTGTACCACCAACCACATGTTTTTCGTTTTTTGAGATGGGGTCTTACTCTGTCATCCAGGCTGGAGTGAAGTGGCACAATCTTGGCTCACCGCAACCTCCGCCTCCCAGGCTCAAGCGATCCACCTCAGCCTCCTGAGTAACTGGGCCCACAGGTGCGCACCACCACGCCCAGCTAATTTTTGTATTTTTAGTAGAGACAGGGTTTCACCATGTTGCCCAGGCTGGTCTCGAACTCCTGAGCTCAAGTGATTGTGCCCAAATTGGCCTCCCAAAATGCTGAGTTTACAGGTGTGAACCACTGGCTTCACATGAGATTTTGATTTGAAAGAAAGCAATTGAGGAAGAAAGCATCCTGGGGAAGGGGGCTTTCCATCCTCTGAACCCCACACCCAGGGCTGTGCCCATCACTCAAAGGCATGCACTTGGCTCGTGTTGCCTTGTGACATGGTTCCTATTGTTACCCAACAGCCCTATTTTACCTTGAGCAAGGATGACATGCACATTTGTGACTCATTTCATATTGTTCTGCCCTCTCCCATCTCCAGACTCCCAGAGGCACTGACTGTCCCGTGGCTGGCATGTGCACTGCAGCTATTTTTCACATGGGCACAACCCATCACCCAGCATACCATCAACTCCACGGTGTCTTGGGATTGCAACTTATGTGATTTTTGCCAACCCCCTTTCCTACAGCTTTACAAGAAATAGGATTTTATGATATGCCTGTGGAAAATGAGAATCATATTATTTATTTTCAAAATGATGACCTTCTCCATAATAAAATTATAAGTATTTGCAGGCATAGCCCATTCATTCATTCATTCCTTCAGCAGTAAATGAGTGCCTATGATGTGGCCGGCATTGTGTTGAGTGCTGGGACAGAACTGAGTACAGCACAACTCCTCCTTAACAAGATGTTAGTTTATTAGCAAGAAACAGATACAGGCTGGGTACCATGGCTTAGGCCTGTATCCCAGCATTTTGGGAGGCTGAGGCCTGAGGATTGCTTGAGCCCAGGAGTTAGAGAGCAGCCTGGACAGTACAGGGAGACCTTGTCTCTGCAAAAAAATTAAAAAATTAGCCAGGTGGGGTGGTGTGCACCTGTAGTCTCAGCCACTCAGGAGGCTAAGGTGAGAAGATCACTTTAGCCCGTGAGGTTGAGACTGCAGTGAGCGTGATCACGCCACTGCATTCTATCCTGGGTGTTGGAGCAGACAAATAAGTGGGGGAAAGGTGGTACAAGAGCTCTGACGGCCAGTGTGCAGGGTAGAGAAGGGAGTGGTTGGTTGGGCACAGAAAAGACCTTTTCATAGGAACATCAAGTGCTTATTCTAGGACAGCTTTTTTCTCAGGACTTAATGTATATTCATTCACTTAATCTTCACAACAGCAATAAGGCAGGTGTTTTTTTTTTTTTTTTTGAGATGGAGTCTTCCTCCGTTGCCCAGGCTGGAGTGCAATGGCGTGATCTCGGCTTACTGCAAGCTCCGCCTCCTGGGTTCACGCCATTCTCCTGCCTCAGTCTCCCAAGTAGCTGGGACTACAGGTGCCCGCCACCACACCTGGCTACTTTTTTTTGCATTTTTAGTAGAGACAGGGTTTCACCGTGTTAGCCAGGATGGTCTCGATCTCCTGACCTTGTGATCTGCCCGCCTCGGCCTCCCAAAGTGCTGGGATTACAGGCTTGAGCCACAGCACCCAGCCAAGACCTGAGTTTTTTTTATTCCCACCTAGTGTGAATTTTCCACGTACTTTTTTGCAGGAATATTAAAGCATTTGTTTAAAGTATTTGATGCCATCCCAGATTCTGCTGGGGGCATTGCAAAATATGTGGCGTAGCACTGTGTTGCTTTTCTAAAATCCAAAAGACTCTGCATTACAACACACATCTGACCCAAAGGCATCAGATAAGGGATTTTGACCAGCATTATCTCATCTCCAGACCACTCTCTCCACTCCCAGTTCTTCTCTTACTCTAACTGTTCAAATGGCCATTGGGCATCTAGAATCAACCCTTCTCTGCAAAAGAAATACACATACACCCATATATCCTATGGGTCTCTCCATACACCTGTCTCCCTCAGCCAAGCTCCTTCGCTCCCACTATTTATTCAGTCCTGATTTTTGCCAACCTCATTGAATTTAAATGCCCCCATACCCCTCTACCCCCATGCCCTGGTCAAGAAGAGAGATTTTAGAGATGGCGCCTTCTCTGAACTACTCTGGTAGTATAGGCCCAGCCAGTTGTTACCTGCCTGTGGGCTGCAGAATTATTCCAAGAAGCTCTATGTCTATTTGAACTCCAAATACTATCTGCCAACTGTGTAAGTAATGTCTGATGCATAACTGTGCTACTCCTTTTCAGCTGTGCTGAAGGCCTGATTGTTTTTTGTCACTATGAATTTTCCCCGTTGACCAAAGCCCAGAATAACAGCTTCTCTCGTTTGCAGGGCTGTGGTCATTTCCAAAGGGAACAAGGGGTCTTCATGCTGGGGCAGGTTGCAAACCACTGAGCTGGGCTGTCTTGGTCGTGTGCCATTCCTCTTTGGTGGAGAGGGGGGGAATCATGAGACCTGAGGTCAGGTTCCAGCTCTTCCCTGGCTGGTTAGATGATCTTGGGGGCAGACCCTTGTGACTTGGAAAGCTTTGGTTTCCTCATTCTGGAGCAGAGATCATGAAAATTATTTGGCAGGATTGTGAAGAAGATTAAATGAGATAATGAAAGGACTTTGAAAACTGTGAGGTGTTGCACAAATGGAAAGCTTGTTGTCTTCTTACACATATTGTCAACTTCATTTTTTTTTTTTTTTTGAGACGGAGTCTCTCTCTGTTGCCCAGGCTGGAGTGCAGTGGTGCGGTCTCGGCTCACTGCAACCTCTGCCTCCCAGGTTCAAATGATTCTCCTGCTTCAGCCTTCCGAGTAGCTGGGATTACAGGCACCACCATGCCCGGCTAATTTTTGGATTTTTAATAGAGATGGGGTTTCACCATGTTGGCCAGGCTTATCTTGAACTCCTGATCTCAGGTGACCAGCCCGCCTCGGTCTCCCAAAGTGCTGGGATTAGAGGCGTGAGCCACCGCACTTGGCCACATATTGTCAGCTTCTTAAACGTGGGAATGGTGTCTTCTGTTTTCTTCAGTTTCCTCAATGGCACTCCCCACCCCCATTCTGCAATCAACACAGGACTGGCTATAGAGATGGCCTTGTATAAAACACTGCAAAGTAACTTGCACAGTGGCTTAGCAAATAAGGGGTATTTAATAAATGGTAGTTAATATGCATGCATGTACCATCCATTGTACAGAGAAGCAGTGTAATGCAGCGGTGTAGAGCATGGGCCCTGGTATTAATCCACTCTCTGCCACTTGCTTAGTTAGCACGTGTGGCCTTGGGCGAGGTTAGCACTAATAGGCCCTAATATTCTCATCTATCACACATGGCTGATGATAATAGCAGTTAATTCATGAAGTTGTGAAAACTGAAAGGGTTTAGTCTATGTAACAGAGCCAGGCACGAATCGAGCATTCTGTAGGCATCAGTTGTTTTTATCTTTTTTTGCCACAAGATCTCAATCTGTTGCCCAGGGTGAGTGCAGCAGCACAATCATGGCTCACTGCAGCCTCGACCTCCTGGGCTGAAGTGATCCTCCCACCTCAGCTTCCTGAATAGCTGGGACTACAGGTGCATGCCACCATGCCCAGCTAAGTTTAAAATTTTTTTTGTAGAGACGGGGTCTTGCTATGTTGCCAAGGCTAGTCTTAAACTCCTGGCCTCGAACAATCCTCCCACCTCAGTCTCCCAAAGTGCTGGGATTACAGGGGAGCCACCACACCCAGCCCAGTTGTTATTTAACAAGAAGTGGTTGGTGACTGGGCGTGGTGGCTCATGCCTGTAATCCTAGCACTCTGAGAGGCCGAGGCGGGTGAATCACCTGAGGTCAGGAGTTCAAGACCAGCCTGGCCAACATGGCGAAACCCCGTTTCTACTAAAAACATAAAAATTAGTTGGGTATGGTGGCAAGTGCCTGTAGTCCCACCTACTCGGGAGGCTGAGGCACAAGACTCGCTTGAACCTGGGAGGCGGAGGTCGCAGTGAGCCAAAATTACACCACTGCACTCCAGCCTGGGAAACAGAACAAGACTCTGTCTCAAAAAAAAAAAAAAAAAAAAAAAAAAAAAAAAAAAAAGAGGTGGTCGGAGAAGATTGCCAGACAGGAAGTCTAGCTTCTGGTCTTTGTTCAGAGTCAGCATGGTCTTCAAAGAGGGTTAGATGCTCAGGCCAACCTCTCAGGATCAGCACAAATCATGCAGCGATGAACAGGCTTGGGTGTCATTTCCCCCAGGTGTGGGTGAAGTTCCTAGACTAGACCAGATATCACTGGGTAAAAGGTGTGCCTGTTTAACATTTGGATAAATATCACTATTGTCCACCATACAGAAGTTTCTGTCCACACCACCTCCTATCAGAACAAGAATGCCTATTTCCCCATGTCCTAACCGACTCATATTTTTAAGTATTTTATTAATTTTTTGACTAGGTAACGTTTGCAGATGGCACAAAATTAAAAAAGGTAGGGAAGGGCATGTAGTGAGAGGTCTCCACGTTCCTGTCGCAGCCATCCCAGTCCTGTCCCCAGAACCACAAACTTTGATCTCAGCCCTTCTGGTAAATGGAAAGTGGTATCTCACTCAATAAATCCCACAATTATGTTGACGTGAAAACAAATTACTATATATTAGGGAGTAGAATGTTGCATGTGAATGAATTTTAAGATTAAACAGGAGACGTCAAAGACATTTGATGCTCTAGGGTGGGGCAGGGTGGGGAGCGGCCCTTCTCTTGGGGGAAACCTGGATACCGCTCTGCGTTAGTCTGTGGAATGAATGCCTGAAGGTACTCCCACTCGTCTCAATCACATTGCGGTTTCCCTTATCCCCCAGTCACCTGTTTACCTTCCATCCCTTTGGGCTCTTCCTGCCCTTGGCCTGGTCACCACCTTGCTGCCTTACCTTAAGCCAGTCACCTCCCGCTCTGGGCTTCCTGACTTGTAAAAAGGGGGCTGGACTAGGCCTCATTCCAGGTGTAGCATTCCAAGACTGATCAACTAATTCACATTAAGGTGTAGATGACTGATAACAGCTTAATGTATTACCTCTCCTGTGGGTGGAAACATTTTAAGAGACGCAATTTCTCATCCTCCAAGAATGAATGTGCATGGTGCAATTTCAGGAATGGTCACAGGTGTGTGGGGATGATGTAGGGGGAGGGGTCCCTTTCCTGGCACCTCTCCAGTGGTCACTGTAGGCCCCCACCTGCTCCAGCCAGGGGTGGTGGCAGCCCTGAGGGGAACAAACCTTCTGGCTTCCCTCACACCACACTCCACATTCATTTCTCTCTGGCAGTGGCCAAGAGCAGGGTTTTGTCATACAGAAAAATGCCTCATCAGGGAAACCCACGTGTGTGGCCTGGAAAACTACCTTGTCCCCTGGGGCCAGGGGTGCGGTGGAGGTGTTAGCAGCTTGATTTCCAGGTTCTCAGGTCAGTTCTTGGCCTGGGTGGGTGAGGTGACCCCCACTGGAGGGCCACTGGCCTTCCGCCAGAGCAGGTGGTCCTGCCACACCTGGATCCAAGACGTCTGCTTTTGACGGAGAGAAAGAGGCTGTGTCAGACGCTGTCTGGTTTTGTTGGCTGAAGGAGGTTTGGTTTGGCTTCTGAATTTTCAGGGAGGGCTGATGGCCCGCAGCCACGAGCCACCATTAGCCTGTGAGAAAGAGGAAAGGCGTTTCTTTAGCTGTGAAGTCTAGGCCACTGCATCCCAGCCCGTGTTCCACACTCACCCCCTGGGCCCTCATGGGGCACTGTTTTGTCCCACTACTGTCTGGGCCTTTCTTCGGTGGAGGTGGCTGGGGAAGCCAGTCTGTGCTGCCCCCAGAACAGTGGTGGGTGGGGATGGAAACCAGGGGCTGAGGGGCCCAGGTCAGATCAGTGAGAGATGTGCCTCGCTCTCTGGCAGAACCTCCATTGTTGCATCCCCTCCTCTTTTCTGGACCAGGGCAGCTTCTCCAGACCTGATGATGCTTAACCCGTGAGCCTCATCACAGAGCATTCAGAGCTCTAGACCCTCCCTACGCAAAGGGTGGTCCATGACCAGCCTCATCCACCTCATCTGGGAGTTGGTTATGCTGCAGGCCTTAGGGAGGTGGGAATGCCATAGAAGCTCTCTGGGGAGGCCCCTCTGAGGGGGAGACTCACCACAGGCCTGGTTCAACGGAGAGAGGTGGACACTGGGAAAGGAACGCACGATGGGGCCGTGTGCTGAACTAGGGAGGTGTCTTCCCTTCCCTCCCTCCCTCCCTCCCGCCCTCCTTTCTTCCTTTCTTTCTTTCTTTCTTTCTTTTCTTTCTTTCTTTCTTTCTTTCTTTCTTTCTTTCTTTTCTTTCTTTCTTTTTTTCTTTCTTTCTTCCTTCCTTCCTTCCTTCCTTCCTTCCTTCCTTCCTTTCTTTGTTTCTTTTTTTCTTTCTTTTTTTTCTTTCTTTTTTTTTGAGATGGAGTTTCGCTCTTGTTGCCCAGGCTGGAGTGCAGTGGTGCCATCTCAGCTCACTGCAACCTCTGCCTCCCGGGTTCAAGCGAGTCTCCTGCCTCAGCCTCCCAACTAGCTAGGATTACAGGCGCCCGTCACCACGCCCAGCTAATTTTGTATTTTTAGTAGAGACGTGGTTTCACCATGTTCCCCAGGCTGGTCTCAAACTCCTGACCTCAGGTGATCTGCCCATCTCAACCTCCCCAAGTGCTGGGATTACAGGCGTGAGCTACCACTCCCAGCCTTAATTTCTTTCAAAACGGTTTCTTTTAGTTTTATTTTCATTTTATTTTAAATAGGCAATCCACTCACACAGGTAAAATTCTAAGGGCACAGGAGGGTATGTAAAATACAGTTTCTTTCACAGACTTGTTTCCTAGCCACTTCCCCTCTCAAAGGCAACCCATGTGGCCCAGGGACATTAGATTATGCCAGTAAAAACATGCACGCGCTCACGTGTGTGTGTGTGTGTGTCACTAGACCTCTTTTTTTATTTTTTATTTTTATTTTTATTTTATTTTTTTTGAGACGGAGTCTCACTCTATCCCCCAGGCCGGAGTGCAGTGGCAGGATCTTGGCTCACTGCAAGCTCCACCTCCCAGGTTCACGCCATTCTCCTGCCTCAGCCTCCCCAGTAGCTGCGACTACAGGCGCCCGCCACCACGCCCGGCTAATTTTTTGTATTTTTAGTAGAGATGGGGTTTCACTGTGTTAGCCAGGATGGTCTCGATCTCCCGACCTCATGATCCGCCCACCTTGGCCTCCCAAAGTGCTGGGATTACAGGCGTGAGCCACCGCGCCTGGCAAAAAATGTAGCCTAATTTTAGAATCTTAGAAAATAGAAGGTGATTTTACCCCAACTCCCATCCACCCTGCCTAGGTTTTTTTTTTTTGGTAGAGATGAGGTCTTGCTTTGTTGCCCAGGCTGATCTTGAACTCCTGGCTTCAAGCTATCCTCCTGCCTCAGCCTCCCTCCCAAAGTGCTGGGATGTGCCCAGCCCTGCCAAGGAATTCTTTCATGGTATCTGACTGCATGCCTGAGACCCAGCTGCAATGTTGCCTCCTCTGGGAAACTCCACCTTCCTCTCCCTCTCATCACCCTTGCACATACCTTAGCCAGAGCCCTAATCACATGATATTATTTAGGCAAAAGCATGATAACTTTGCTTTTGTATCTTCTCAGCCCTGCCCCTATTGCAGAGCATAGTAGGTACAGAACCAATGTGAATTGACAATCCTTGAGAGGAGATGCCTCCAAATTCTGCTGCTTGAACACTTCCAGTAACAGGGATCTCACTTCTTGAAAAGCTCATTCTGCCTGTGAAAGGCCATATCAGACAGTCGTTTGATGGAGCAAAGTCTGTTTCCCATTGGCTTTTCCCTCTGGGTTCTAGTGCATCTTCTAAACACAAATGTAATCCCTCTTCCAGATATTTAAGATAACCTCCTTTCTCTAAGCCAGATGCCCATCCCCCTAACCTCCCCTCCCCCATTTCCTTTGGGCTCTGGTTCCAGATCCTGTGCCTTCTAGCATTTTCCTCCAGACACTTTTTGATTTGTAATATGATTTGTTTAAAAGTGATCTCTGTCCGGGGGCGGGGGGGGGGGGGGGGGGGGGGGGGGGGGGGGGGGGGGGGGGGGGGGGGGGGGGGGGGGGGGGGGGGGGGCGGATGCTCAAAAAAAAAAAAAAAAAAAAAAAAAAAAAAATGCCTGCTCATGGTAATCCCAGCACTTTGGGCAGCCGAGGTGGGCAGATCACTTGAAGTCAGGAGTTCGAGACCAGCCTGGCCAATGTGTCGAAACCCTCTCTACTAAAAATACAAAAATTAGCCAGATGTGGTGGCACATGCCTGTCATTTCAGCTACTTGGGAGGTTGAGGCACGAGAATCACTTTAACCCAAGAGGCGGAGGTTGCAGTGAACCGAGATCACTCCACTGCACTCCAGCCTGGGTGACGGAATAAGACTCTGTCTCAAAAAAAAAAAAAGTGATCTATTGCACATCTATTAGAATAGCTAAAATTAAGAAGACTCACCATACCAAGTATTGACCAGGATGTGGAGCATTACAACTCACCAGCACTGCTGACGGGAGTATGAAATGGAACAGCCACTTCGGAAAACAGTTGGCAGTTTCCTAAAAAGTAGTTAAAGATGTATCTTTCATGTGACCTAGCCATTCCACTCCAAAATGTTTACTCAAGATAAATGAAAGCATATGTCCATTCTAAGGCATATGCTCCTAGCAGCTTTATTTGAAATAGCCAATGTCCATCAACAGTGAATACATCGACTAAAGTATATCCATGCCATAGAATTTGAGCAAAATAAAACCTGCTGATTCACTTGAACAGGTATTGATATGATGACAATGAACAACATTGATATATCTCAAAATAATTATGCTGAGTAAAGAAGCCAGATGAAAATTAACAAGTCCATACTGTATGATTTCATTTATATGAAATTATAAAAAATATAAACTAGGCTTCACATCTGTAATCCCAGCACCTTGGGAGGTCAATGTGGGAGGATTGCTTGAGCCCAGGAGTTCAAGACCAGCAATCACAGTGAGACCTTGTTTCTCTCTCTCTTTTTTTTTTTTGAGACAGAGTCTCACTCTGGGTCGCCCAGGCTGGAGTGCAGTGGTGTGACCTTGGCTCACTGCAACCTCCACCTCCCAGGTTTAAGTGATTCTCCTGCCTCAGCCTGCTGAGCAGCTGGGATTACAGGCGTGCACCACCACGCCCAGCTAATTTTTGTATTTTTAGTAGAGATGGGGTTTTGCCATGTTGGCCAGGCTGGTCTCAAACTTCTGACCTCAGGTGATCTACCTGCCTCGGCCTCCCAATGTGCTGGGATTACAAGTATGAGCCACCATGCCCAACCGAGACCTTGTCTTTACAAAAAAAAAAAAAAAATTAGCCGGTCATCATGGTGTGCACCTGTAGTCCCAGCTACTCAAGAGGCTGAGGTAGGAGGATCGCTGGAGCCCGGAAATTGTGGCTGCAGTGAGCCATGATTGTACCACTGTACTCCAGCCTGGGCAACAGAATGAGACCCTGTCTCAAAAAAAAAAAAAAAAAAAAAAAAATTCTGATCTTATAGAGTTGTGACCTTTCAATGAATGGTATATAAAGGAAATAAACTTAGCATTGCAATTGGTCTATCATGGCACTCAGTGAAAAAAAGCTACTTTTATAGCTTCGTCACTCTGGCCTGTCACAGTATTTTAAAATCTTCATTCTGCATATGGCAGACCTCTCATCTTGTAACATCTTTATATTTGATTAGCAGACCGACATGCTTTTTATTAGAATTTCTAGCACAAACACTGAAATGGACCAGGTCAAAACCTGCCCCATGGCACGTCACCATTGAGTCTCCTCCAGACCCTTGGGTTAGGAGAAATAAGTTCAGTGTCACATTTTAAAGTGCAACAGCTAATATGCCAGCTAATGTAGGAGATGTCAGAGGAGTGTGGGATGAGCTTGAAAGGGGAGCAGCAGCTGTAGTAAACAGCATGCTGCTTCCTCAAAAACTTAAAGAGAGTTACCATATGATCCAACAATTCAGTTTCTGGTTATATACCTCAAAGAATTGAAAGCAGGAACGGCCGGGTGCGGTGGCTCACGCATGTAATCCCAGCACTTTGGGAGGCCGAGGCGGGCGGATCATGAGGTCAGGAGATCGAGACCACGGTGAAACCCCGTCTCTACTAAAAATACAAAAAAAAAAAAAAATTAGCTGGGCACGGTGGCGGGCACCTGTAGTCCTAGCTACTCGGGAGGCTGAGGCAGGAGAATGGCGTGAACCCAGAGGCGGAGCTTGTGTGACTCTGTCATGAGATTGCGCCACTGTACTCCAGCCTGGGCGACAGAGCGTGACTCCATCTCAAAAAAAAAAAAAAAAAAGCAGGGACACAAACAGATATTCATATGCTCATGTTAATAGCAGCATCATTCACGATAATCAAATGGTAGAAGCAACTCAAGTGTCCATCAACAGATGAATGGATCAACAAAATATGGCATATATGCATAATAGAATATTATTCAGCTTAAACTAGGAATTTGCATAATGGAATATTATTCAGCTTAAAATAGAAATTTGGTATATTTTTTGTTTGTTTGTTTTGAGATGGTGTCTTGCTTTGTTGCCCAGGCTGGAGTGCAGTGGTGTGATGATCTTGGTTCACTGCAGCTTCCACCTCTTGGGTTCAAGCGATTCTCATGCCTCAGCCTCCCGAGTAGCTGGGACTACAGGCACCCACCACCACGCCCAACTAATTTTTGTATTTTTAGTGGAGACAGGATTTCACCATGTTGGCCAGGCTGGTCTCGAACTCCTGACCTCAGGTGATCTGCCTGTCTCGGCCTCCCAAAGTGCTGGGATTACAGGCGTGAGCCACCACACCTGGCAAAACAGGAACAGAACTTCGGAACTTTGAAGATATTATGTTAAGTGAAATAAGTCAGACACAAAAGAACAAAAACATACTGTATGATTCCACTTATATGAGGCGCCTGCCCATAGAAGCAGAAAGTAGAATGGTGGCTGCCAGAGGCTAGGCCGGAGGAAACAGGGAATGGGGAGTTACAGTTTAATGGGTGTAGAATTTCAGTTTGGGAGGCTTAAATGTTCTGGAGACGAATAGTGGCAATAGTTGCACAGTAATGTGGGTGCTGCTGAACTGTACACCAAAAAATGATATCAATGGCATATTTTTTATTACGTATGTTTTATCAAGATTTTTTCTTTCTGTCTTTTTTTCTTTTTTTTTTTTTGAGACACAGTTTCGCTCTTGTTGCCCAGGCTGGAGTGCAATGGCGTGATCTCAGCTCACTGCAACCTCTGCCTCCCAGGTTCAAGGGATTCTCCTGCTTCAGCCTCCTGAGTAGCTGGGATTACAGGCACCCGCCACCACACCCAGCTAATTTTTTTGTATTTTTACTAGAGACAGGGTTTCACCATGTTGGCCAGGCTGGTCTCGAACTCCTGACCTCAGGTGATCCACCCCCCCCCGCCCCGGCCTCCTAAAGTGCTGGGATTACAGGAGTGAGCCACCACACCCGGCTTATCATGATTTTAAAAGGGGGAGAGGAGCTGCAGCCTGCTTAGCAGTAGGGAGGGCCTGGCTATGGGCTGGGTGGACAGCTGAGTTGGGATGAGTTGGAGAACAGGCTCACCTTGTCAGAACCGGGAGGTGACAGGCGAGGAGGCTAAGCATGCCCTGCTAAGCCTTGAAGTCCAGATTGAGAAATTTGGGTTTGAGATCCTGAGTCACTTCTTGGGTCAAGTCTTTGTCTCCTGGTTAAAAAACAATTTCCTTGGGGTGGAGTAATCCAGGAGCTCTAAAGGTAGCAGGTTTTTGTTTGTTTGTTTGTTTGTTTTTGAGACAAAGTCTTGCTCTGTCGCCAGGCTATAGTGCAGTGGCGCAGTCTTGGCTCACTGCAACCTCCACCTCCTGGGTTTAAGCCATTCTCCTGCCTTAGCCTCCCAAGTAGCTGGGATTACAGACATGCGCCACCACGACTGGCTAATTTTTGTATTTTTAGTAGAGACAGGGTTTCACCATGTTGGCCAGGCTAGTCTTGAACCCCTGACCTCGTGATCTGCCCTCCTCGGCCTCCCAAAGTGCTGGGATTACAGGCATGAGCCACCGTGCCTGGCCCAAGGTAGCGGGCTAAATTAATGTGGATTGGTTTAGTCATCAGCCATCGGTAGGGATTTTATCATCAGAGAGTGGGGACAGATGGCACAGGACATTGTTCAGGAGTCTGACAGCTCTGGGCTTGTGTTATGATTTCTCCATTCCCTAGCAGTGTGCCCTAAACTAGTGAGTGCCGCCGTTTCCTCATCTGTAAACTGGGGATAATCGCGACCTTGTGTAACATGGTTAAAAGGAAAGAGTTACATGCTAAGTATTTGCCACTTCTGTCTTCTTTCTCCTGCCAAGGAGGAAGGGTGGCAGCTGGCCCGTTCGAATGCTGTTTCGAGAGGGGTGGGGCAGAGCAAAATCCAGAGTAGATCAAATTTCTTTGAATAAGAAAAGATGAAGGCAGGGCGTGTTGGGTCACACCTGTAATCCCAGCAGTTTGGGAGGCTGAGGCGGGCAGATCAGTTGAGATCAGGAGTTCAAGACCAGCCTGGACCGGGCGGATCAGTTGAGGTCAGGAGTTCAAGACCAGCCTGGCCAACATGGTGAAACCCCATCTCTACTAAAAATACAAAAATGAGCCAGGCATGGTGGTGCACACTGGTAGTCCCAGCTATTTGGGAGGCTGAGGCAGGAGAATTGCTTGAACCCAGGAGGCGGAGGTTGTGGTGAGCCGAGATCGCACCACTGCACTCCAGCCTGAGTGACAGAGCAAAAAGAGAGCAGCAGAATTAGGTTCGGGGTGTGGGAGGAGAGAAGTTGAACTGCTGTGCTGAGGACTGGGACTTGGGCAGGGATAGAAGCCCCTTGTGTTTTGTGAAATAATTTCCTCTCTGTGCTTCCCCAAGAGACTCTTAGGAGAGACCTACTATGGTGCTTTCTAAGCAGCATTGGAATCTCAGCTTTTTTTGAATGCTGGGACGGGCCTCCAGGTGGTCCAGTACATCTGGGTTCCATTTGCAAAATGTCTGACACATTTTAGGAGCTTAACAAAATGCTCAGTTATTCTACAAGAAGACAGATCTGGGAGCTGGAGAGATGAGGACTGGGTATCTTCAAAGAGCAGACAGAACGCCTTCCTGAGATACCAGGCCACTAGGTTAGGTTAAAGGAGTCTTAAGTCCCATGCCTTTCCTCTCTCTAGAGCTGCACTGTTCAGTATGGTAGCCAATAGCCACAAATATTTGCGTTTTATTATTTTGTTGTATTTTTTTGAGACAGGGGTCTCACTCTGTCACCTAGGCTGGAATGCAGTAGCACAATCTCAGCTCACTGTGACCTCTTCCTCCTGAGTTCAAGCAATTCCATGCCTCAGCCTCTTAAGTAGCTGGGATTACAGGTGCACACCACCATGCCTGGCTAATTTTTGTATTTCTTAGTGGAGAAGGAGTTTTGCCATGTTGGTCAGGCTGGTCTCGAACTCCTGACCTCAGGTGACCTGCCCTCCTCGGCCTCCTAAAGTGCTGGGATTATAGCCGTGAGCCACCATGCCCAGCCAGTATTTACGTTTTAATTAAAAATGAAAAATAAAAATAAAAAATATGGTTCTCATTCACACTTAGCCATACATTAAGTGCCCAATAGCCACATATTGATAGTGGCCACCACATTGGACAAAGCAGATATAGAATCTTTCCATCAGCATGGAAGGTTCTGTTGGACACCACTGTGCTAGAAAGATGAGGAAAAAGTCCAAGTAGGTCGGTTTGTTTATATCCTGAATTGTTCCTCAAAGGATCTGAGGCAGCCGAGGACAGCCTGAGGCCGTCAGACCAGAGCCCTGTGGCTGGAGTGGGGGAAGGCTGGCGTGTGGGCTGAACCCAGTCAGGAGTGGAGCCACAGAGAGAAGCAAGGCCCCAGTGGGCTGAGCTCCAGGACCCAGATAGGAAATGGGAGGAAGGTGGGGGTAGGGTTGTTGTGGGAGTGAGTGTCAAAGGACAAGGCCATGTGCAATCAGATGTTGAGCAATGAGTCTGCTGCGGGAAGAGGCTCCCCCGTTCCTCTTAGCAGCGTATGGTTCTCTGACTTGTTTAATCAAGGAGTCTCCTGTGCCCTGCTGTTCTCAAGTACAGATTCCAAATTCCAGCTAATCAGATGCAATTACAGGATATTGTTGGGTGCAAGTTCTGACTTGCAACACCTCGGGTAGGATGCCAGGCCTGGGTCCCTGCATGCCGCCTGGCTGGTATGTTTTCAGCGGCCATCCTGGAGGCAATGGGGCCAGGAGACATCTTTCCTGGTGGCGGTGGTGAGTGGAGAGGGTGAAGGGAACCAGGCCTGGGTGCTATCCTGCAGCACTTTCAAAGCAAAGATCTGCTCCAGGGATGGATTCTTCTTGAGGGCAAATCAGAGTTTAAAAAATATTCATTAAAAGTGACTTTGTGTTAAACTCATTTCTGGGGATTAAAGAAAAGCCAAACTTATATTAAGATCATTTTAATTTAAGCTTTGTTGGGAAGTTCGAAGATATCGCAGGGTGGGTTGGAGTGCCAAGGGAGCAGCTTCTTATTGCTTAATTTGAGATAATGTATTCCCGTAAGTTTTATTTTTACTTTTAGGTTGAGGTATAACAGACTCACAGCAAAGCACACTCATCTTTACTGTACAGCTTGATAAATTTTTACATATGTATGTACCCATGCAATCTCCACCCAGATCAGAATACGGAACATTTCCAGCACCCTAAAAGGTTCCGTCACCTCCCTCCTGTCCATTAGTCTCACCCCCCAGAGGTAATCGCTGTTCTGATCTACCACCAACAATCAGCTTTGCCTGTTCTTGAACTTCATATAAATGGAATCATACGGTGGGTGCCCATTTGTTCCCTGGCTTCTTTTCCTCATAAGCCTGTGAATGATTTTCTTTCTTTCTTTCTTTCTTTCTTTCTTTCTTTCTTTCTTTCTCTTCTTTCTTTCTTTCTTCTTTCTTCTTTCTTTCTTTCTTTCTTTCTTTCTTTCTCTCTTTCCTTTCTTTCTTCTTTCTTTCTTTCTTTCTCTTTCTGTCTTTCTTTCTTTCTTTCTCTCTTTTTTTCTTTCTTTCCTTTCTTTCTTTCTTTCTTCTTTCTTTTGAGACAGGGTCTCCCTTTGTTACCCAGGCTGGAGTGCAGTGGCATGATCACGGCTCACTTCAGCCTCAACCTCCCAGGCTCAAGCGATCTCACCTCAGCCTCCTGAGCAACTGGGACTACAGGTGCACACCACCACACCCAGCTAATTTTTTTTTTTTTTTTTTGGTAGAGACAGGGTCTCACTATGTTACCCAGGCCAATCTTGGAATCCTGGGCTCGAGTGATCCTTCTGCCTTGGCCTCTCAAAGTGCAGGGATCACAGGTGTGAGCCAACGCACCCAGCCAGCCTGTGAACTTTTTTAGAAGAAATTTTTATAGCTACAGATTCATAGTCCTTTACCTGAAACCCTTGGGGCCAGATAGGTTTCCGAATTCAGATTTTTTCACGGTTTAGAAAAATGCCACGGTGCACACACTGTATATTATGAAATACCCACCACAGGATCTGGGGCAGCACCTGGTAAACACATAAATATTTTTAAGCAAAGTCCATGAATATTCACACACTAAATGGTGTAAATAAAGGCTGCAAATAGCCTTGCGTCAGTTGGGGGCCATTTTGTTGCCAAATAACTTCATGTCAGGTTAAGTTCTGCAGTCAAATGTGTTATGATAAGACTTGTTTTATCATATGGTTTTCAGAAGTTCAGGGATTTTGAAATTGAGAATAAGGGATGGTGGACCTGTTAGTTTTGGACAAGCCTTTGGCTGTGTGGCAGACAAATCCCGAGTAATCTCCCACGCAGAAGGAAGGTTGCAGAAACCGGCTGCCTCACAGGAGCATGGACTGCACTGTCCACCAGGACAGCCTCTCCCAACCACAGCTCTCAGAAGGTCCAGACGTGAACTCCTGACACCGAAGCACATCTTTGCTGGGTGGGTATTTTCCTGGGATCTCTACCTTTGCTTAGATTTTCAAAAGAAACCTAATACTTAAATACGGTCTAGAGCCCCAGCTAGAAAGCATCCTTGAGATCAAAGAATTGCTTAGCTAGAGCCCTCAGTTATAGACCTGAGTTTGTTTCTAAGGGACATGAGTCTCAAATGAATGACGTTTCAGTGATTGGCAGGGGAGGGGAGTGAGAAGGGGCAGACATTGGAGATTGAGAGTGTGGAGAAAGATGGGACGAGAGAAGTTAGGATGAGTGTGAGGGGAGCCAAGAAGAGAATACACACAGGTCTCCATGCAGGGCTGAGCACGGGAGAGATCATCCCGGGGTGGGGGTTATGTCTTCAGTTTAGGAGCCTGCATGGAGCATCTACTATGTGCAAGGTGCTGGGGATGCAAAGATGAATAAGAGCTGCTCCCTGACAGTGATACCTATTTATGGCGGTATTGCTCCTCTCCGAAGAGCTCTCTTTTCATTTCCTCCCTCCTTTCTCCACCCCACCTCCCCACCAAAGAAAACACACACACAGCCAGGAGTGGCCTTGACGTTCAGGCCACAGGCTCCAGACCTTTTGGGCTCTTTCCTCCACTCCCAATCAAAGTGTCTAGGCCCAGGGATCACGTGAGGCCAGGAGTTTGAGACTAGCCTGGGCAACATTGCAAGACCCCATCTCTACAAAAAATTTTTTCTTTCTTTATTTTTTTTTTTTTGAGACAGAGTTTCCCTCTTGTTGCCCAGGCTGGAATGCAATGGCATGATCTTGGCTCACTGCAACGTCTGCCTCCCAGGTTCAAGTGATTCTCCTGCCTCAGCCTCCCAAGTAGCTGGGATTACAGGCATGCACCACCACGCCTGGCTAATTTTGTATTTTTAGTAGAGATGGGGTTTCTCCATGTTGGTCAGGCTGGTCTCTAACTCCTGACCTCAAGTGATCTGCCCCCCTCTGCCTCCTAAAGTGCTGGGATTACAGGCGTGAGCCACCTTGCCCAGCACAAAAGTTTAAAAATTAGCTGGTTGTGGAGGTAACACACCTATAGTCCCACCTACTCCAGAGGCTGAGGCAGGAGGATGGCTTGAGCCCAGGAGGTTGAGGCTGCAGTGAGCTATGATCATGCCTCTGCATTCCAGCATGGGTAGAGCAAGACCTGGTTTTTTTTTGTTTTGTTTTTTGTTTTTTTTCCAGACAGATTTTTGCTCTGTCGCCCAGGCCGGAGTGCAGGGGCGCAATCTTGGCCCACCACAACCTCCGTCTCCTGGGTTCAAGCAATTTTCCTGCCTCAGCCTCCTGAGTAGCTAGGATTACAGGCACGGGACACCACATCCAGCTAAGTTTTGTATTTTTAATAGAGACGGGGTTTCACCATGTTGGCCAGGCAGGCCTTGAACTCCCGATCTCAGGTGATTCACCTGCCTTGGCCTCTCAAAGTGCTTGGATTACAGGCGTGAGCCACTGCGCCCAGCCCACCCTGTCTCTTAAAAAAAATAAAAAATAAAAAGCCTGGGTCCTACATCCCATGTTGACAAAGCCCCTTGTAAAGGAAGGAATGCATTCTTTGCTGACAGTAATGTGCAGTTCATCAGGTGATAATGTGGATTAGAGGCATGGAATGGTGTCACTGGAGTCTAGCTCCTCCCCACTACTTAGTTGTGTGACCTTGGGCAAGTCTCCTGCCCTGAGCCTTAGTTTCCTCATCTGTAGAATGAACTTAAGTCTATACTCCCTGCCTCACAAGGGTGTTGTGAGGATCAAAGGGAAGAATATGGAGGAAGACGTAAGTGGTAAGTCTTGCCCAGGTCTGAGCTATGCTTGTGATGTGCTTACCGTATTCCCACTCAAACAGGGAGACTTCATTCTGCACTTTAGCACCTCAGGGATTATACAGATTCCGTCCTCCTGCTAGGCACCCAGGGGCGCTATAGGGCTGTATGGCCTCATAGGTGACTCAGGAACAGACTCTGTGCACCCCAAATGTGGTTTCACTCTCTGGTTGCAATGGTTCTTTGGAAAATAATAGTTGTTCATGGATGTTCATTACAGTGTTGTTTATGATAGGCCAAGAAAAGTTATTTTTCACTACAATCCCCAAGCCCAGTGTAGTACAAGTGCTCAGGAAATGGATAAAGACTCACAGACCCCACTTGCCATCCTCCTCAATGCCTCCTTTTGTGGTAATGAGGTAGACCCCTTCCCTAGCATGCAAGGATTAAACAAGGAGCTGGAGCAAGAGCCATGAGTAGCCTAGAACCTGAGAGTTTAAAATGCTCTTCAACATGAGCAACAATCCTCTTCCTTGGAATGTTTCTGTACAACAAAGATGGAAGCATGTGGCCGGGCGCAGTGTCTCACGCCTGTAATCCCAGCACTTTGGGAGGCCGAGGCAGGCAGATCACAAGGTCAAGAGATTGAGACCATCCTAGCCAACATGGTGAAACCCCGTCTCTACTAAAAATATAAAAAATTAGCCGGGGGTGGTGGTGGGCGCCTGCGGTCCCAGCTACTCGGGAAGCTGAGGCAGGAGAATGGCTTGAACCCCAGAAGTGGAGATTGCAGTGCGCCAAGAGCGCATCACTGCATTCCAACCTGGTGACAGAGTGAGACTCCGTCTCAAAAAAAAAAAGATGGAAGTATGAGAATGCTCATCATAACAGGGTTATTTATAATAGCAGTAAGTTGAAAACAACCATAATAATGTTCATCCATTGAGGGATGCTGGAATAAACCATGGCATACGCATGCAATTGGCTTCTCTGCAGCCATGATGAATAATGCATTTCCTACATGATGTTCCACAGACTCAAGCCCCAAGAGGATCCCTCAAGGGATTTCATGGTGAAATGTGTTTAAGAAGTGCCAGTCTCTGCTTGATGATTCAGAACACACATTAGTAAATTAGAGACTCCAAGAAGTCCTTCAGCAAAGCAGCCCATTTAAGTTGGCGTAAGCCTATGCATCTCAAACAGTTGGTGGAAGACTCCCAATTAATAGCAAAATGGTCCTAGTGTTCTGTGGAGCCAATTTGGGAAATACCTATGTAGCAGACGCAAGTGGAAAGAGTTGAGTGAAAAATGCAGATTTTGAGAGTCTTTGCAGCATGATTTAAACAAATAAACTTATGTATATTTGTATTTGAAAAACGTCTAGCAGGATGCACGCCAGAACTTTAATAGCAGCTGAGGCCATGGGATTATAGGTGATTTTTATTTTCTTCTTTGTTTTCACCTTTTAGGTTTTTTGGGTTTTCTAAATTGCCTTTCATCACTCTATATAACATTTTATTTTATTTTTTCAAGAGATGGAGTCTCACTCCGTTGCCCATGCTGGAGTTCAGTGGCTATTCAAAGGCACTATCATAGCACCATTGCAGCCTGGAACTCTTGGACTCAAGCAATCTTCCTGCCCTACCCTCCCAAGTAGCTGGGATTACAGGCACGTGCCACCACGCCCGGCTCTATACAACTTTTATAATTAGTAAAAAAAGAAAAAAAAAAAAAAGCCAGTCGTCAAGAAAAGGATCCAGGGACAGCTGAAGACACTTTCATAGTGCTGTTGCACCTAGAGGAGCTGGGGCCTCCAGCTCCAAGAAGAAGCCAGGTCCTTATTTAGGCAAAGACATCCCGAGAGCCCACATTCCAGTGGGAATCCTTCCCAGAGCATTCCTCCTCCAGCATCGCCGCGGCCAGCTGCAGCCTGGCTGCTCCCTCACAGGGCCTCCCTCTCCTTTGGTAGCAGCCGCTGCTGGCCCAGGCCAAGCTGCACATCTGGACCTCATTAAGAGCCGCCAGCACCAAAGCCGGCACATCTGGCCGCCGCAAGACAGAGTGCAAGGCAGGGCAGCAAAGGGGCAGGGGCATGTCAGGACAGGGCTGCCCATGCGGGCTCCAAGGCAGCCAGGGCTCCTCTGAGACATCTGGAAGTGGGAAGGTGGTGGGCGGCTGGCCGCAGACGGTGTGCTGCTTGCTGGCGGGGCTGGCTGTGGCCCCTCTGGGTGCAGCAGAGTCGTGCCCTGGCTGGCAGAAGCCTTTTAAGCTGGAGGAGGCAGGTCTGGCAGAGAGACAGGTACTCAGGACTCCAAGCACAGTGCTCTTGCTCTTGGGGAGGGCTGGAGCTGGGAGCAGTCTCAGGACCATGTTGAAAAGGACTAGACAGGAGTGGGGTTGCCTAGCTCTGTGGTGGCCAAACTGTGTGGCTGCAGGTCGGGAGGCAGGTTTTCTACATCGGGAAGGAGAATTCCCATGTCTGAAGTTAGAGGGGAGGAAGTGTAATGAGGCACCTTGGAGACAGAGCTTGCCTGCTGCCTGCTGCCTTTTTCCTGCACAAGGATATGCACAGGTCTCTGGCTTTACCCCTGTGGCACCATTATTTTTCCCTTTGGTGCCTGTGAATCTAAGGTTTTGTCAGCCCTGCCAATTCTTTCTTTGCGACAACAGCAGATGCTCCTAAGATCCTTTCCAAAGTCAGGCAGAGATCAAAGAAACCAACTAGTCGGTCGAATGTAAGAATCTACCAGCCCTTCCCCTTTATGCTACAGCCTTAGACCTCAAATTGATCCCACATGAATGGTACCCACCAGATTGTCCTGCCTCTGCTCTCCATCTTTAGCCCCTGCCCACCACAGCAAGGGGGTCCACGTACCCACGCTAGCGCCCTCTGAAGAGGCTACAGCAAGAAAATTCTCAGATCTAGAGGATGCCAGCCACTGAGATAGAAGTGAAGGGACTACTGCAGAAAGTAAAAGGGCTTCACAGTAAACAGATGGGTCCAAAACCCAGCTACTTAACTTCTTTGAGCACCAGTTTCCTCATCAATAAGATGAGGATACCTCTTACACAAAGAACTCTTTTAGGTTCTGTAATAGAAATATAATAGAGTTCGGCTGGGCGTGGTGGCTCACACCTATAATCCCAGCACTTTGGGAGGCTGAAGTGGGCAGATCACCTGAGGTCAGGAGTTTGGGACCAGCCTGGCCAACATGGTGAAACCCCGTCTCTACTAAAAATACAAAAATTAGCCCGGCGGGGTAGTGGGCGCCGGTAATCACAGCTACTCAGGAGGCGGAGGCAGGAGAATCGCTCGAACCCAGGAGGCAGAGGTTGCAGTGAGCTGAGATCATGCCAGCCTGGGTGACAGAGTGAGATTCTGTCTCAAAAAAAAAAAAAGAAATATAATAGAGTTACATGTTTCTCCAATAGAAATGTAATGTAATTATATTTGTAATTTGGGGGAGTATTTTACATTTTACATTTATTTTCATTCTGGAATGATTTTAGATTTATAGAAAAGCTACAAAGACGGCACAGTGGGTTCCAGTAAACCCTTCACCCACTTCTCCTAAGGTTGACATCTTGCATAACCAAGGCACATTTGCCAAAACTCAGAAATTAACATTGGCACAATACTATTAATTAAACTACAGACTTTTTTCAGATTTCACCAGATTTTCCAACACATATGTGATTTAAATTTTTCTATTGGGCACACTTAAAAAAGTAAAGAGAAACAAATAATATTAATTTTAATAATATACTTTATTTAACCAAAAATATCCAAACTATTGTCACATCAGCATTAATCAATATGAAAAACATAATGAATGAGATATTTCACATTTGTTCTCTTTTTTTGTTCTTGTTTTTTTGAGATGGAGTCTCAATCTGTTGCCCAGGCTGGAGTGCAATGGTGCGGTCTTGGCTCACTACGACCTCCACCTCCCGGGTTCAAGTGATTCTCCTGCCTCAGCCTCCCAAGTAGCTGAGATTACAGGTGCCCGTCACCACACCCAGCTAATTTTTGTATTTTTAGTAGAGATGGGGTTTCACCATGTTGGCCAGGCTGGTCTCAAGTGCCTGACCTTAGACGATCCACCCACCTCGGCCTCCCAAAGTGCTGGCATTACAGACATGAGCCACCATGCCCAGCCCACATTCTTTTTTTTAATGGTAAGTCTTCTAAACCAGTGTGGATTTTAAGCTCACGGCACATCCCAATTTGGACACTAAATTTTCCCTGGACATACTTGATCCGCGGTTGGGCATTCACAAAATGTAGAGTGGAAACAGTAGCTTCACATACCCAAGTTGTTCCAAACATACTTAAAAGTTTTCTGATAATGGAATTATCAGTTTTTAAGTTTAAAGTAAAATTTAAAAAATTCATTTCCGGCCGGGTGCAGCGGTTCATGCCTGTAATCCCAACACTTTGGGAGGCCGAGGCAGGCGGATCACCTGAGGTCGGGAGTTCGAGACCAGCCTGACCAACATGGACAAACCCTGTCTCTACTAAAAATATAAAATTAGCCAGGCCTGGTGGCGCGTGCCTGTAATCCCAGCTACTCGGGAGGCTGAGGCAGGAGAATCGCCTGAACCTGGGAGGCGGAGGTTGCGGTGAGCCGAGACAGTGCCGTTGCACTCCAGCCTGGGCAACAAGAGCGAAACTCCGTCTCAAAAAAAAAAAAAAAAAAAGCATTTCCTCAGTTGTACTAGTGCTTGATAGTCACATATGGCTAGTGACTGCCATGTTAGCCCAGGTTTAGAGGATTAAATGAGGTGATGTGTGGGGAACAGTGACTAGCACATGGTAGGTGTTCAATAGATGGTGTCTGTTGTTGGTACTGAAGCCTAGAGTTGCTTCTGATGAAATCCAGTTTCTAACGTAATCTTTCATGCGTATCCACTGCCAGGTATAATGGAAGGATGCAGAGAAAGATCTTGGTCAGGGAAGAGAAAAAATGGAGGAGGGATGAGATGAAGACACCTCGTACTTTGGCTGGGCTCCCACTCAAGAGCACCTTCGCTCTCCTCCATTCAATGCTCCTGGCCGTCTTCCGTCAGGCCAGGCACTGTTACATACCCCTGTGCACAGACAGAAAACCGGGGCTCTGAGAGTTGAAGCAATGGGAAGGCAGGGAGCCTTGAGTTCCCACCCAGCCACTGCTGGTCTCATTCTGAGGTATGGATCCTCATCTCCTCTTGGGGCCTCGGTTTCCCCACAGGGGTTAAGTAAATGAGAGTGAGGTTGGTTTGGATTACTGGATCTGTCTCTGAAATTTTAGGATTATTCAAACAGGGGACATTTGGCTGGCCCTCACCTTGCAAAATTCGCCCAAAGCTGATTTGTAAATAGGTAAATAGATGAGAGAGAGAGAAAGCAAGAGAGAGAGAGAGAGAGAGCGCACATGCACTGGTTTTTGGATTCACAGTTGGGGGTGGGGGCTGCCATGTAGTTTGTAATATTTGTGTCCACAGCAGGTTGGGACACCCTCTTCCAGTCTTGAGGTGCCTAGGAAACCTAATTAATTATGGAATAATGGAGCGCAGCTTGTGCTAATATAGAACCAGGGCCGAGGGAGTTAGGTGTCTCAGGGGATATTTATAACAAGCTGTGGCAGTCTGGTGAGTCACTGCTCTGTTCTCCAAGAGGACACACCTGCCTCCGAGAAGAGGAGGCCGCCACTCTCCAGTCAGGCCCCTCTTCCTGGGCAGGGCTGGAGACACACACACTGTTGGGCAATCCTCTCCACTTCTTTAGTCTCCCGTGGGACACCAATCATTACACTCCATCCCTCCTCCATTTCAGCAGAATTTCCCAGCAACCTCCTACTTCCCAGACTGAGGCTGTGCTGTCCACTGATGATGCTACCGACCATTTGTTCCCTGGGAACATCTCATTCCAGAGAGATTTCTTCTGGGAAGGTTTCCTACGGTCAAGCCAAACTATGCAGCTAGGCTCTTGGGCAGCTTCCATCCAGGGCCAATTCCTCCTGGACATAGAAATGCAAAGTCTGGAGAGGGGAAGGGGACAAGCATTTGTTGAGCCCCTTTTCTGTGCTCTTAGGCAGAACACTTGGTATCCTGTAAGCTCACTAAAGTGTCACAATAAGCTGTGTATTGGGTTCCATCATCCATGTTTAACAGATACGGAAACTGAGGCTTAGGGGAAAGCAGCTAAAAGGAATACACAGCTAGAACATGCCAGAGTCAGGGTTCTAACCCAGGCCTGCCTAACACCATCCTAAGCTGTAGGACTAGTGGGTACAAAACACTTTACACACACACACTCACTTAATTCTCAAAAAATTGAGTTGAGGGCAAAGTCAAACAGAAAAGGACATATAACCTCCCAACTAATAGAGGGAAAAATTCAATAGCAAAAAGAAAAACATAGAAAACAACAACAACAAAAAACCCTAATACCAAAAGAAGGGGAAAAAAGGAGAGAAAAACGAACATAGAACAGATGAAACCAATAGCAAGCACAGAGTAGATTTAATCCCATATATAGCTGTAATTACATTAAATATAAATGGACTAAATGCTCCTATTAAAAGATAAAGATTGTCAGAATGGATAAAGAACAAATCCCAACTCTGGGGTTTACAAGAGATACACCCAAAGCATAAGGGTACAGGAAGGTTGAGGGGAGAGCCGAAGTGTGAATCAGGGGTTTCTGAGGCTGCAGAACACACTCTCTCTTCCAGATCTCAGCCCTCTGACTTGTCCCTTTCTTCCCTTGGCCTCAGTCATCCTCAGTGACTTCTGGCCTAGCAGTGTGGTTCAATAGAGGGCACTCAGGCACTGGCCTTAGATCAATCAACCATGTGACACTGGACTTTCTTAGGCAACCTGAGCCTTCATGTCCTCCTCTGTAAAATAGAACAAGGATTCATACCTCACAGGGCTGCTGTAAGAATTAGAGACCAGAAAAAAAAAAAAAAAAAAGAACATGCTCTTGGCATGTGGCACACAAAATTTGAATTATGTGATTTTTTGCTATAATATATTATAATTTTACATGTGCCTATGTAGTAGATAAGGCCCTATGGGCTGCCCCTGACAATCTGATCGAATATGAGAGCCTTTTTCATGTGTGTTTTTGGTGAGGGCCGTGTGTATGCGAGGTGCATCCACTCTTCCTCCCAGGCTCGGAAATTCAAGTAGGGCCAGGGGGATGGGGTAAATCTAGGATGCCCTCTTTCTGTTTGTTTGCAAGCCTGACAAATCTGTTGCTCTCTGTCTTTGATTAGGTCGTACTCCTGTTCAGACCCTAGCCTTGGTGACTTCCTACTGTTTGTGTAGCAGGGTCCCTCCTGTCTCAAAGGCCTCTGATGGCCTGCCTGCCTGCCTGCCTTCCTTCCTTCCTTCTTTCCTTCCCTTTTTTTTTCAGACTGAGTTTCGCTCTTATTGCCCAGGCTGGAGTACAATGGCGTGATCTTGGTCACTGCAACCTCTGCCTCCCGGGTTCAAGCGATTCTCCTGCCTCAGCCTCCCAAGTAGCTGGGATTACAGGCATGTGCCACCACGCCTGGCTAATTTTATATTTTTAGTAGAGATGGGGTTTCTCCATGTTGGTCAGGCTGGTCTCGAACTCCTGACCTCAGGTGACTGCCTGCCTTGTCCTCCCAAAGTGCTGGGATTACAGGGGTGAGCCACTGCGCCTGGCCTGCTGATGGCGTGCTTTCTGCCCCCTCCTTCCGCATGTGGACTTGCCCCTGCAGGGAAACCACTCAGCCCTTCCTGCATCCCATGCCAAGCTTGCTGGGATCTCCTCACCATCCCCACTGAAGGCTGCCCCTCCTCCTTTGTCATCCAGCTTCACACTCCCTGACCTGCAATTCTAAAAACCAAAAGCTCTAAAAAAGCAGACTTTTTTTTTCCCCCACAAGTTCGATATAAACTCATTTGGCCACAAACCTGACCTGACCTGGTGCAAGGTTATTTAAAAATCTTTACGTTGTCTCTCACTGATCAGACATTTTCCTGCAGAAATTTGCTGGGTTTAATTAAGGGCACTGCCCAGACCCTGCTGGAGTGTTATGTAGCGTCAGCACATGCATTGGGTGAACTTTCTGAAACCACAAAGCTCTGGCCCCAGGGCTTTGGGTGAGGGCGTGAGCCTGCCACTGTGACAGCCTTAGGGCCCTTCCTGTGCGGCGCCTTCTGTACTTCTCTCCCCTCCTATTCACAGCTCTGTAAGGTGGGCATCAGCCACTCCACTGCACCAGTGAGGACACTGAATCCCAAGGAATCCAGCTGGGAAAGTGGCTGAGCCAAGTCCTTCTGAGTGCCCAGCCTCCCGCACTTTCTCTTTTCTTTATATCAAGCTCCTCTCCTTCCCTCAGGGGCCAGCTCCCACCCCCTTCTGCTCCCACCCCCTTCTCTGTCCTGTTGATGCTCCTGGGACTTTCATATACTAGAATGCCCAATTTCATTCATTTAACATTATTTATTGCGGGCTTCTCACACTCCAATGAGCACATAAACATCTTACAGTACTGATCCTAATTCACCTGCTCTGAGTCTGACATTCTGCTTCCCTAATAAGCTTCCAGGTCCTGTTGGACCCCACTTTGGGGAATAAGAGGTAAGGGAACAGGTAAGCATAGAGAGTTTTTTTTTTTTTTTTGAGAGGGAGTCTTGCTCTGTCACCCAGGCTGGAGTGCAGTGGCGCAATCTCGGCTCACTGCAAGCTCCGCCTCCCGGGTTCACGCCATTCCCCTGCCTCAGCCTCTCCGAGTAGCTGGGACTACAGGCGCCCGCCACCACGCCCGGCTAATTTTTTGTATTTTTAGTAGAGACGGAGTTTCACCGTGGTCTCGATCTCCTGATCTCGTGATCCGCCCACCTCGGCCTCCCAAAGTGCTGGGATTACAAGCGTGAGCCACCGCGCCCGGCCTAGCATAGAGAGTTTTTATTTTGTTTTTGTTTTTGTTTTTTGAGACAGTCTCTCTCTGTCGCCCAGGCTGTTGTGCAGTGGCACGACCTCCACTCACTGCAACCTCCGCCTCTCGGGTTCAAGTGATTCTCCTGCCCCAGCCTCCTGAGTAGCTGGGATTACTGGTGAGCGCCTCCACACCCAGCTAATTTTTGCATTTTTAGTAGAAACGGGGTTTCGGCCGGGCGCGGTGGCTCAAGCCTGTAATCCCAGCACTTTGGGAGGCTGAGGCGGGCGGATCACAAGGTCAGGAGATCGAGACCATCCTGGCTAACACGGTGAAACCCCGTCTCTACTAAAAATACAAAAAATTAGCCGGACGTGTTGGCAGGCGCCTGTAGTCCCAGCTACTTGGGAGGCTGAGGCAGGAGAATGGCGTGAACCCGGGAGGCGGAGTTTGCAGTGAGCCGAGATTGCGCCACTGCACTCCAGCCTGGGGGATGGAGCAAGACTCTGTCTCGAAAAAAAAAAAAAAAAAAAGAAACGGGGTTTCACCATGATGGTCAGGCTGGTCTCGAACTTCTGACCTCGCGATCCGCCCACCTCGGCCTCCCAAAGTGCTGGAATTACAGGTGTGAGCCACCGTGCCCGGCCTTGTTTTTGTTTTGAGTCAGGGTCTCACTCTGTTGCCCAGGCTGGAGGGCAGTGGTGCGGTCATGGCTCACTGCAGCCTTGACCTCCCAGGCTCAAGTGATCCTCCCACCTCAGCTTCCTGAGAAGCTGGGACTACAGGCACGCGCCATCATGGCTGGCTAATTGTTATATTTTTTGTAGAGACGGGGTCTCACTATGTTGCCTAGGGTAGTCTCAAACTCCTGGCCTCCAACAATCCTCCTACCCCAGCCTCCCAAAGTGCTGGGATTACAGATGTGAGCCACCACACCCTGATAGCATACAGAATTGAATAATCAACACAACTCAGTGGTGGCAGAGCCAGGATTTGAACCCAGCAAGCCTGGCTCCAAAATCTGTGCTGTTAACTGCTATGCAGCACACAAGTTGGAGGGTTGGACCCTGTCCGTGGAGTGTGATGACGCAATCACTGCAAGCACAGCTGGCGATGCCAGAGCACTGAGGGGAAGGCTCGGCTCCTTTTTGCAACACAGTTAATTTGCTTTTTATCTTTTTTCTTTTCGACATGGAGCCTTGCTCTGTCGCCCAGGCTGGAGTGCAGTGGTGCCATCTCAGCTCACTGCAACCTCCGCCTCCCAGGTTCAAGCGATTCTTGTGCCTCGGCCTCCCATGTAGCTGGGATTATAGGCACGTGCCACTACGCCCAGCTAATTTTTGTATTTTTAGTAGAGACAAGGTTTCACCATGTTGGCCAGGCTGGTCTTGAACTCCTGAACTCAGGTAATCCACCCACCTCAGCCTCCCAAAGTGCCGGGATTACAGGTGTGAGCCACCGTGCCAGGGCTCAGCTTGCAGTTTCTCATAGCTGTTCCTAAGCACGCTTCCAGTGAGCTGTGGACTGAGAAACCAACTGACCAAGCTCCTAGAATTACATATCAAGTAAAGGTTTATAGGTACAGAGAGAGGGAACAGCAGTTTCTTGAATATGAGCATGCTTCAGCTTTTATGCATGGAATTTATGAGGTTCAGTTTGGTTGCTCATTTACATGTCCTTGCTAATTTCCTGGTTCATGGCTATGTTTTTGAGAGTTGAGGGGGCTGGATAAGCATCCTTTCTATCTGTGATTTGCAAACTGGAATGTGATTAGACTCCTAGGGGAGCTTTTCAAATCTGCAGAGAATCCTAATCCATACTCGGAGGGTGGGATTTGGACATCTACATTTTGCAAAAGTGCATTTGGAACCATCAGCACTTATTGAGCACCTACTGTATGCTCATAAGTGCTGGACACCATGGACAGAAAAGCTATGCAACCCTCATGCATTACAACATTTGAGTTGCAGTAGACAAGTTGAAACACATGAAGCAACTAAGGCCAGTTCACCTTCAAACAGAGAAGGCTAGTGGCAGTGGTAGCACAGCACAGTGAAGGCATCTTCTGGGAGGAAAGGGAGACCGCTCAGTGTGATGAAAACAGCCTGGACATGAGGTCAGCAAACCTGGTTCTGAGTTTCTCCTCCCTAATCTACCTGCCAATGGACTCGTATCCTCTCTGAACATGAGTTTCTTCCTCTATAACATGGGGATAAGGTGTTCTCCCTCCCATGTTTGTTGTGATGACAGAATGCCTGGGAAAGCACCATGTAAACTGTGAAGTGCTCTCTGCACATGTGCAGTGAGGGCCCTGCAGGCTGCAGGGAGCACAGACCCACTCTGGTTACTCTAGTGTTGAGGCTTTATTGTAAAGCTAAGCAGCAGGGTGGGAAACCAGGGAGGGCCTCAGCAGACAAAGAGCAGCCCTCTTGGAGGAGAAGAACCTCTTTCTGCAGTCCTTGGAGGCTCAGGCCAAGGCCAATTACGGATCCTTTCTGCCTGATGTCTTCTGCTACCTCCTGGCTTCCACCTGCTGGCCCCTGCCCACTACCTTCTCCTATGTAGCCCTCGCCTACGGCCCACTTTGTGGTCCTCTGGTTTTTAGGCAGTCCCGTGAGAGACAGTCTGATGGGCTTGGTAAGTCACTGTCTAGTATAGAAGGTCTCCACTGGGCAGTCTTTTTGCTGGGCTACCTCTCCCACATATCCAGTCCATAAATGTCTGCCTTTGTGTCAGGCCAAACCTTTGCCCGGGCAGTTGTGGCCAGGGTGTGGGCTTTTATGCCCCAGCGGTGCACAGGAGTGCCTGTGGGGGCTGTGGGCACAGCTCACTCTCAGAGACAGCAGTGCAGGCTGTCGATCCGTCGCAGAATGTGAGCGATTTTTATAGAGGGAAGATGGCACTAACACAGTTAATCTGCCCAGCAAACAGCACCCGCCTGTCACATCTCACGTGCCACTCAGTGAGGGCCAGCTGCAGGCCACGTTGTACAATCCTGGAAGGTTGTGGTGCCCTCGGTCTCCTCGTTCTTCGGGTTTCCCTGGTGGATGACTTCTCACTGCCCCTCTGCCCCCAGACACTGGCATTCCTGTGTGTGCTCCCCAATCCCGTGACTAAAACCTGCCCTCAGCATTTCTATAGAGGATGTTCACTGCATCATTGGACACAGTAGAGAAAGATTAGGACCAGCTTACGTGTCCAGAGTGAGAGGAGTGGTTACCTATGATTACGTATATTTCTATGACTGTTCATCTATGAGGGGACTTCATAAAGTTTGTGAAAAAATGGGATTAAAAGACACAAATAAAAGATATAAACTTATTTCTTAACATAAGCTCCATCAAGTTCAAAATACTTCTGTAAGTGACAATACCAGCCATGTAGTCCATCCCTAAAGAACTGAGCATCCTGGGAATTTAAGTGTGTCAGTGCAGTCTTTTTAATATTATTAACTGAAGAAAAATGGCTCCCCTTTAAATATTTTAAAATTTATTTTAGCCGGGCGCGGTGGCCCACGCTTGTAATCCCAGCACTTTGGGAGACCGAGGCAGGCGGATCACGAGGTCAGGAGATCAAGACCACGGTGAAACCCCGTCTCTACTAAAAAATACAAAAAATTAGCCAGGCGTGCTGGCGGGCGCCTGTAGTCCCAGCTACTCGGAGAGGCTGAGGCAGGAGAATGGCGTGAACCCGGGAGGCAGAGCTTGCAGTGAGCCGAGATTGCGCCACTGCACTCCAGCCTGGGCGACAGAGCAAGACTCCGTCTCAAAATAAAATAAAATAAAATTTATTTTATTTATTTATTTGAGACGGAGTCTCACTTGTTGCCCAGGCTGGAGTGCAGTGGCGTGATCTCGGCTGACTGCAACCTCCACCTCCCAGATTCAAGCTATTCTCGTGCCTCAGCCTCCCGAGTAGCTGGGATTACAGGAACCTGCCACCATGCCCAGCTAATTTCTGTATTTTTAGTGGAGATGGAGTTTCATCATGTAGGCCAGGCTGGTCTCAAACTCCTAACCTCAAATGATCTGCCTGCCTCAGCCTCCCAAAGTACTGGGATTACAGGCGTGAGTACTTTGGGAGGCCGAGGCCGGCAGATCACCTGAGGCCAGGAGTTCGAGACCAGGCTGGTCAACATGAAACCCAGTCCCAGTCTCTACTAAAAATACAAAAAATTAGCTGGGCGTAATGGAGGGCGTCTGTAATTCTAGCTAGTCGGGAGGCTGAGGCAGGAGAATCGTTTGAACCCAGGAGGCGGAGGTTGCAATGAGCTGAGATTGTGCCGCTACACTCCAACCTGGGCTACAGGGTGAAACTGTCTCCAAAAAAAAAAAAAAAGGAAACAAAAAGAAGTTATAAGGAGCCACACTGAGATGTCTAATGATTTCCAATTGAAACGCTTGCAAAATTGCCCTTGTGTGATGAGGAATGAGCAGGAGTATGGTTGTGGTGGAGAAGGACTCCTTGGTGAAGCTTTCCCAGGTATTTGTCTGCAAAAGCTTTGGTGAACTTTTTCAAAACACTGTCATAATTAGTAGATATTATTGTGATTTGGCCCTCCAGAAAGTTAACAGGCAAAATGCCTGGAGCATCTCAGAAAACAGTTGCCATGATCTTTGCTCTTTTATTTTTTTTATTTATTTGTTTTTTGAGACGAAGTCTTGCTCTTGTCACCCAGGCTGGAGTGCACTGGTGCGATCTCGGCTCACTGCAAACTCCACCTCCCAGGTTCAAGCGATTCTTCTGCCTCAGCCTCCTGAGTATCTGGGATTACAGGCGCTTGCCACCATGCCTGGCTAATTTTTGTATTTTTAGTAGAGATGGCGGTTTCAATATGTTGGCCAGGCTGGTCTCGAGCTCCTGACCTCAGGTGGTCCGCCCGCCTCGGCCTCCCAAAGTGCTGGGATTACAGGCGTGAGCCACTGCACCTGACTGCCCTTTTAATTTTATTTTTTGAGACAATGTCTCACTTTGTCACTCAGGCTGGAGTGCAGTGGCACAAACATGGTTCACTGTAGCCTTGACTTCCCAGGCTCAAGTGATCCTCCCACCTCAGCCTCCCGAGTAGCTGGGACTACAGGTGCATGCCGCCATGGCTGGCTAATTTTTGTATTCTTTGTAGAGATGGGGTTTTGCCATGTTGCCCAGGCTGGTCTCGAATCCCCGAGCTCAAGCGATCCACCCACCTTGGCCTCCCAGAGTGCTGGGATTACAGGCATGAGCCACCGCCCCCAGCTGATCTTCACTCTTGACTGGTCCACTTTTGCTGTGACTTTCACCTCTTGGTAGCCATTGCTTTAATTGTGCTTTGCCTTCAGGATCACATTGGTGAAAGCCCTGTTTCGTCTCCTGTTCCCGTTACAGTTATTTGAAGAAATGCTTCAGGATCTTTTTTTTTTTTTTTTGAGATGGAGTCTCGCTGTGTCACCCAGGCTGGAATGCAGTAGCATGATTTCGGCTCACTGCAATCTCCGCCTCCCGGGTTCAAGTGATTCTCTTGCCTCAGCTTCCCAAGTAGCTGGGATTACAGGCATGCACCACCAAGCCCAGATAATTTTTGTACTTTTAGTAGAGACGGGGTTTCACCATGTTGGCCAGGTTGGTCTCAAAATAAATAAATAAATAAAATAAAACATTTTTTTGGCTAGGTGTGGTGGCACACGCCTATAATCCCAGCACTTTGTGCGGTTGAGGTGGGAGGATTGTTTGAGGCTAGGAGTTTGAGACCAGCCTGGGCAACATAGTGAGACCTCGTCTCTACTAAAAATTAATGAATATATTTTTAACACTTTTTTTTTTGCAGAGATAATGTCTTGCTATATTGCCCAGGCTGGCCTCAAACTCTTGGGCTCAAGTGATCCTCCTGCTTCAGCCTCCTGAGTAGTTGGGACTATAGGTGTGCACCACCATACCTGTCTTCTGGGTGATATTTTATAAGCAAGTATTATTTTTGTTTTTTTATTTATGCTTTTCTCTTTTTTCCACATTTTCTACAGGAAGTGTGTTACTTTTATTTTTTTTTATTTTTTATTTTTTATTTTTAGATGGAGATTCGCTCTGTCACCCAGGCTGGAGTGCAGTGGCGCAATCTCGGCTCACTGCAAGCTCTGCCTCCCGGGCTCATGCCATTCTCCTGCCTCAGCCTCTCCGAGTAGCTGGGACTACAGGCACCCGCCACCACGCCCGGCTAATTTTTTGTATTTTTAGTAGAGACGGGGTTTCACCGTGGTCTTGATCTCCTGACCTCGTGATCCGCCCGCCTCGGCCTCCCAAAGTGCTGGGATTACAAGCGTGAGCCACCGCGCCCGGCCGTGTTACTTTTATAATCAGGAAAACAATACCCATAAATATCAGAATCTTTTAAAAAATCCAAACCATGTCCTCAGGAAAGAAAATTACAACTTATTTTTTTACTATCCCATACTGTTTTTTGTTTTTTTTTTTTTTTTTTTTTTGAGATGGAGTTTTGTTCTTGTCACCCAGGCTGGAGTGCAATGGCATGATCTTGGCTCACTGCAACCTCTGCCTCCTAGCTTCAAGGGATTCTCCTGCCTCAGCCCCCTGAGTAGCTAGGATTACAGATGCATGCCACCACGCTCAGCTAATTTTTGTATTTTTGGTAGAGATGGGGTTTCGCCATGTTGGCCAGGCTGGTCTCCAATTCCCAACCTCAGGTGTTCCACCCACCTGGGCCTCCCAAAGTGCTGGGATTACAGATGTGAGCCACTGCACCTGACTTCCCATAATCTTAAAGGATTCACAATGTCCATGTATTTTCAGGGAAAACGAAGTTTTCTGTTGAAGGAATGATGTCTAATGGTGGAATTTTGGGTATTGGTGATCTGATGAAAAGGTGGCTGGAGGGTGGCAAAGCCTCCTGGTTGCTTTGAAATCAAACCCCAGAGGCTTCCTCCTCTGGTCCCGCTGGAGGGAGATTGTAAGGGTGGCCAGAGGTGGAGCCAGTAAAAGTGTCCCAAGTGGGTGGAGCCAGGAAACTCCCCAGAGTGCCTTGTCACCAACATATTTCATACTTAAAAAGAATGAGAGTGAAATGGACATTTATGTTTTCAATCAAAACAGTGACTGAGTTTTTGTTTCCCCTCTTGGGAAAACCCTGAACCACTCCTTCCAAAGGGAAGAGAAGAAGAGAGAAGGCATCTTAGTAACTGCTACCGTTATGACCTCGGATGGGGAGGGAAGAGATGAGAGGGAGGAGACAGGAGCATTTGCTTTTCAACTTTTGTACTTTGTACAGTTAAAAAGAGACAGCCCTAGGCTGGGCGCGGTGGCTCACGCCTGTAATCCCAGCACTTTGGGAGGCCAAGGCGGGCAGATCACGAGGTCAGGAGTTCGAGACCAGTCTGGCCAACATGGTGAAGCCCCCCCCCGCCCCCATCTATCCTAAAAATACAAAAATTAGCCAGGCATGGTGGTGCACGTCTGTAGTCTCAGCTACTCAAGAGGCTGAGGCAGGAGAATTGCTTGAACCCAGGAGGCAGAGGTTGCAGTGAGCCGAGATCACGCTATTGCACTCCAGCCTGGGTGACAGAGTGAAACTTCATCTCGGGGGCAGAAAATAAAAAAAGACAGCACTATGGGTGATTTTTATTTCGTGCATATGTGGGGTTTTTTGGTAGTCCTCAGTTTGTCTATTATGAACACAAGATACTTTTGTAATCAGGGGTAAAAATGTCATAATGAAAAGGCCAAACAGATGTGGTTGGGCCATCCTGCTGCGCTGTCTGCAGGCCACTGACCACCTTCACTCTAGGCCAGAATCCTCAGGCCCACTTGGGCAAGGGTGAGTAACAGGGCAGAGAGCAATCAGCCTTGGTCCCCTGCCTGGCCCACTCCAGCCCCTCTGGCCTAATGCATCTCTAACCCCTTGGACAGCAGACCTGGTCGGCTCCTGTAGCCAGCATGGCCCTGTGTCCCCCAGCCTGACCCTGTCTGTGCCTCCCTGCGTGGTGCCAGCTGCCAGGCCTTTCTGCTTAGCTGGACTCTGGCCTGACCCTCCTGACCAGCCCTTTCCTGGGGCTGGAAATGCCCACGTGACACTCACTGGCACATGGTGTTTGGCTGAATATTCATTGCAGCAACTGCAGTCTCAAGAAAGGCGCCTGCAGCCTTCAGGACCGTCTGGAGTTTATCTGGCTGCGATGATCGAGGCTTGCCATCTCAGCAGCAGGTGAACACAGCACAAGATTAACAGAGAACCAAGAGCGAGATAGGGTGCCCAGCCCCAATTTACCAGGCCACCTGCAAAGGCAACACAGACTTCGGTGTCCTGAGACACCTGTTAAGTTGTGCCTACAGGAATTGTAATCCCAGCTGCATGACCTTAAACACATCCCTCTGTGCTGCGCTTCCTCATCTGTAACATAGATATATGATAATGATCTTTTTTTTTTTTTGAGACGGAGTTTCATTCTTGTTGCCCAGGCTGCAGTGCTATTGGCTCACTGCAGACTCCGCCTCCCGGGTTCAAGCGGTTCTCCTGCCTCAGCCTCCTGAGTAGCTGGGATTACAGGCATGCACCACCATGCCCAACTATTTTTTTATTTTTAGTAGAGAAGGGGTTTCTCCATGTTGGTCAGGCTGGTTTCAAACTCCCAACCTCAGGTGATCCGCCTGCCTCGGCCTCCCAAAGTGCTAGGATTACAGGGGTGAGCCACCACACCCAGCTGATAATGATCTCTTTTATCCAGTTACTCCATCAGGAGCACACAGGCTATGTATGTGAAAATGCTTTATGAGCTGAAAGTGCTTAAATGGTATTTGCTGTGAAAATCATCATGGTTATTTGAAAAGTTGTTTTATTTATTTATTTTAAATTAATATTTATTTATTTATTTATTTATGTATTTGAGACAGAGTTTCGCTCTTGTTGCCCAGGCTGGAGTGCAATGGCGTGATCTCGGCACACTGCCACCTCCGACTCCCAGGTTCAAGCAATTCTCCCGAGTAGCTGGGACTACAGGCTCCTGCCAACTCGCCCAGCTAATTTTTTGTATTTTTAGTACAGACAGGATTTCAGCACGTTGGCCAGGCTGGTCTTGAACTCCTGAACTCAGGAGGTCTGCCTGCCTTGGCCTCCCAAAGTGCTGGGATTACAGGCATGAGCCACCTCGCCTGGCCTATTTATTTACTTCAAATCAACTAGTTCTTAAGTGTTTGATACCCACTAACTGCATGTGCCCAGCCTTGCGCTTAATGCTTCCAGCAAGTCAAGAAATGTAAGATGAGTATGGCTTGTTGCCAAGGAACTTATGCTCAGTTTGAGGAAATGGAGCACTCATGTTGAAAGCCCATTTCCTTTCTGTCAATGAGAGGGAGCACTCCAACTCTTGTAAATCAGTTCCTATCACTGGGGCTGGTTTCCTCAACTGTGAAAAGGAAATGGTGATGCCCGCCTATAATCCCAGCACTTGGGGAGGCCAAGGCAGGAGGAATGTTTGAGCCCAGAAGTTTGAGATCAGCTTGGCCCACGTGGTGAAACCCCGTCTCTACAAAAAATACAAAAATTTACCGGGCGTGGCCATGTGCACCTGTGGTCCCAGCTACTCGGGAGGCTGAGGTGGGAGGGTCACTTGAGCCTGGGAGGTCGAGGCTGCCCCTGTCACCAGGCCCTGGTGTGTGAGCCTGACAGGGTGGGGGTAGCCAAGGCGGTCCTCTCTCGGTGCAGACAACAGCAGGAGAGAATAAGAGCTGTGCTGAGGGTCCTGGCTGAGCCCGAAGGAGCGCAGGAGCCGGGAAGTGTTGCTTCCCCCAGTAGCTGGGCCTAGGGGCGACTGCCTGGGCCAAGTCTTCTCCACAGGGAGCAGGAGGCTCTGCGAGTCCGCCGCCCTGTCTCTCCTCCTCCTCCGGGCCTGCCACCCTCTCCACACACAGCAGGGTCTGTGGGGGTGGAGGCTTTTTCCAGACATGTATTTAAGTGAGGAGAGAAAACAAGGCGAGTCGCCTAGGATTTGCCAAGTCAGTAGGCAGGAACACAACCCAGGAGGCCAGAAATAAGACGCTGGTGAGGGTCACCCTGCTCTCCGGAGCTGGGGACGGTTTATAGCCCGTGCGGAATGCGTTATAATCACACTTTTGTTTGAGGACGGCCCCTGATCCCCGGGCGTTGTTGCTCTCCTGGTTGGAAGGTAGCAGAGCCCTGATTGTGGGCAGTGAGTAATGGTGACTCAGGGAAATTCACAAGGACACAGGGAACACCCCCAAAGTCATCCAGGGACATGCCCTGGTTCCCCCTGCCGGTCAGGGAGCCAGAAGTTCTGGTCCCCTTCGTAAAGGAGGAATTTCTAAAGTTTTCTCTGGAACTTTGGCAGAATTCTATAGGACCTTTCAGGGGAAGCATTAGGCTTTGGGAATTTTTTGGGGGGAGATTACTAAAAATTTTAAGGCTTTGTATCTATTTATGAATTAGCTTCTTTTCTCTCTCTTTTTAAAATTTTTAATCTATTTATTTATTTGTTTATTTATTTTGAGACCAGGTTATGAGACTGGCTAATTTTTTTATTTTTGGTAGAGACACGGTTTCACCATGTTGCCCAGGCTGGTCTCAAACTCCTGGCCTCAAGTGATCAACCCACCTTGGCTTCCCAAAGTGCTGGGATTCTAGGCAGGAGCCACCACACCCGGCTTTCTTTTCTCTTTTAGCTCCTAATTATATTTGTCTCTTAATCTGATTGGGCATTTGTTACCTTGTATGCAAACAATTCTCCAGAAAACAAATTATGACTATAATAATAACAGCTAATGTTTATTCACCCCTTACGACATGCGAGGTACTGGTCTCTCCGTGTATTTTTGTGTTTCATCAAATCTACAGTTACATCAATCATTAGACATAGCATTATTTATGTACCACTAAACAATGCTGCCGATTAATCCTTGACATGCCATTGATTTTCAGACTCACCCTGATTTCAGAAATGTTAAAATGGAGATCAATTTTAATCATCTTAGAATCCATGAAATGTAGTAATTAAATCTCAGTTACCATCCTTGCCTTACAGATGGGTAAACTGAGGGACAGAGAGGTTGAGTAAATCTGTCCCAATCTTACCCAGCAAGTATGTAGTGGAGATGAGAGCTGCACCCAGAGTTGGGCTCCAAAGCCTGTGCTCATAACCGCTGCACTATATTGTGCCTAAGGAAGTCATATCTGTTCACCGGCAAGACAGGAGGAAGGACACCAAATAACAAAGGGAAAGCTGGGCCCACCCTCCAGCCCCTTCTCACAACCCCCAGGGCCAGTGGTCACCAGGTCCTGTTGATGTCTCTTCCAAAAACTTCTCCCAGATCATGCTCCTCCTCTTGCTCCCAGCAGCTGACTCGCTGGTTCTATCCTTCCTTGCATCTGCTTGGACTCTTGCAGTAGCCTCTGAGCTGTTGCCCACCTCCAGCCCCGCCCACTCCCCCACATAGACACTGGAGTCAGAGTCATCTTCCTAAAATGTGAGTCTGATCTTGTTACTCTGCTTGGAAGCATCTGAGGGATCCAAATCCTACTGCGCGTTTGCTCGCACCTGTGGCAGCCTCTGTTCTAGGCAAACCCCAACATGTGGGGGGTCTCAAACTTGTGGAGGCCATGGTCTCACAGAGAAGCAAGACCCCACAGTGGGCAGCTATGATACGATGTGAAACGTGTTTCAGTGGGGGGCGTGCTGGGCCCATGGGAGGAGCCCTTGCTCTGGGACCTCAGGGACCACCTCGTAATATCTAAGCCAAGACCGCCAGGATGCATGGGAATTTACCAGGCAAAGGACAGTGAGGATTTCCAGGCAGAAGGAAGAGCAGTGCGAAGGCCCCGACTAAAGAGAGAGGTCGGAGCATGGCGTGTCAGCTAGGGCACGATCCCAGCTGAGCCTGGAATGACAGTCGAGTGAGGCTGGCTCTGACAGTACGGGTCTCACCTTTCTCTTTCAGCTCAGCTCCTTTCTGCTCCTCTTCCCACCAAATCCCCCTGCAGCAAGTACTTGTGTCCTGAACAGTCTTCCTCTTCACATGTGCTCCACGGGCACCTCACCCCTGCCCAGCAAACTCATCCACCCAGACCCTGCTAGAAGGTAGCCTCCTGGTGAAAACACCCCTGACCCTTGAGTTATCTCTCCGAGCTCCAAGCCAGGCAGAAGACTGAGGCGCTGGTCTCACGTTCAACGGGGGGATTTGGGAGCATTTTGACGGAAATCAACTGAGAAAAAGCCAAAGTCCCACAAAAGCCTCTAAGACCCCACAAGTCTGCACCGCCCCCACCTCTCTGACCCCCTCTTCCGCTGTCTGCCCTGTTGCCAGCTTGCTTCAGCTACGGTCTCCTGGCTGTTCCTGAAACCCCCCCGACTCCCACTCCCACCCCAGGGCCTTTGCACTCGCTGTTTCCTGGTACAGCTTATTTCTCCCGTATTTGCACAGCTCCCTTCTTTACCTCCACCTTCATCAGATTTTGCTCAAATACCACATTCTCAGAAAGGCCCGCCCTGAACACCCTATTTAAAGGCATAGCCCCCATCTCACACTCTTCCTGGCTTTATTTTTCTCCACAGCACTCACCATCTTCTGCAGCTTATGTGATTCACTTATTTATTTGTTTACTGTCTGACTTTTCCCACAAGAATGTGAGTTCCAAGAGGGCAGGGATTTGGGTCTGCCTGGTTCACTCTGTAGCTCCAGCACCTCGCCCAGTGCCTGGCATACAGTAGGTGCTCAGTAAATATTTGTTAGTCAAATGAATGATTTCTGAGCTCTGACTGTGTGCCTGGTACACTCTGCCCTGGACACCATGGAGGACGGGGAGCTGAGGGAACGAGGTCTCTGCCCCTCCGAGGGTGCCGGCTGAGCTGGTTCCAGCGGGCAGTGGGACAGGTCCCTGACAGCCAGGTGAGTCCCGGTGAATCACCACTAATGAGATGGGGAGGGCCATGCCAAGCGGCTTCCCACACAGGCGGCCGACAGGTCACTGCCTGTCGCCAGGAAACTCCTCAATAAGGGTTGAACAGGACCCTGGGCTGGGGCGGAGGAAGTGCCCGCCTCTCCTGGAGACCCCACCCATTCCTGAGGACTGAGTCGGCTCACCTGGGCTCCCCCACCCCCCAGGCCTTGGCAAGACGCTGGTTTCTTAACCTGGCCCGAGATTTCCTTCCTAAAAGGAGTTTCGCTTGCTCAGCCCCACGCCCCTCCCGGGCAGGACCTGTTTGTCAGCCAGCCCTGTCTGGGTCCCTGAGACTGCAGAGGGAGGACAGCTGAATCTGGAAAACCCTGGGACCTCCCCGGCCCCAGCAGCCCATAGGAGGGTCGGTAGACCAGAGCTTATTCAGGGTATGGACAGACCAATGGGGGCTCATTAAACCCAACAAGACAGCGTGGGGTGGCCTCCGTGACCACATTCCACTCACCCCGCCGGAGCCTGGGGCCCACTAGAGTGCCCTGAGCCCAGGCCAAATGACCATCCCAGGGCAGGGCAGGGCTGTCTCATCTGCACAATGGGGCAAAGGCTCCTGCCTTGTGGGTGGCTGAGGGCCGGGATGAGATCATGGGTACACAGAGTGAGGAATGCAGGTGGGCAGCCAGGCCTCCACCCCACAGCTCAGAAGATGTGGCCGATGTGGCCCATGTCTGGGGAGGAAGCCGTCCAGCCCTTGGCCCACAGTGAACTTGGCCAGTCCAGCACCACCCCCCTCCCTTCCTCTCGGTGGGGCCGGGGGTAGCACTTGAGGCCCCACCTGGCCCTCCTGCCCCAGAACCCAAATAGCCCCTTTGCTGAATTGCCTCACCCCAGCCATCTGTGCAGGCCTAAAGTTGCCACCTCTAGTTACTCACATCATACTCATACATCCGTAGCCTTCAACAAATGTACTTGGTCAGTCCTCAGATGCCCCAGGAGCACTCCTAGCTGCCAGGCACAAGGTAAGACCAACGGATGCAAAGATGGTGGGGCAGGGCCCCATCTCAAGGGGTGCACAGTTTGGGAAGGGTAGTCATAAAAATATAGCTTTCATGAAAACACCAGCAGGGCCCTGACACACACACACACACACACACACACACACACACACACACACAATCTATGAGGCGCTGGAGGGGCTCCTCAGGGGCTCAGAGAAAGGAGTGGTTGGCCTGGCAAGGTGAGGTGTCAGGTGGAGCCTCGTGGGAGAGCTGCAGCTTGAGCAGGGCTGTCCCTGTGCCTTGCTGACCTGCCTTTGTCATGTAATCCTCACAAGAGCTCTGTGAGGCCAACAGCACAGGGGTCACCATGCCCATGTTATGGGTGAAAAACTAAGGTTCGAAGAGGTGAAGTGACTTGCCCGAGGCCTCAATGATTGTAAGTGGCAGGTGTTTATCTGGCATTCCAGTTTCCTGACCCCCATGCAGTGGCTGGTCTCTCCTGCCCTACTGTGAGTTCCTTCTTCTCTTCATGTGTCCATTTGTACAGCGAATCCGACCTGGCTGCTTACTAAATGCCAGGCAGTATCTGCAAGCTGGGGGCCGTAGAGACAGTAAGGTATCAGCCAGGCGGGGGAAGCCACATGCACATACCCAGACAGTGCAATCTCCCATTCAAGTCAACATTCAGCAGATGTACAGTGGAACACCGACTGGGAGCCAGGCGGCACAGCGGGTGCCAGGGTTGCAGCAGTGAACGAGACAGACAGAGTGCGGCCCTGGGGAGGCTTTCTTCTACTGGAGAGGGCAGAGAATAATCGCAGAGTGGGGAAGCACGATGCAGGGTGAGGGAAGAGAGAGGGGTCAGGGTGCTTCTTCAGATGGGCTGATCAGGGAGGGCCTTCCCAAAGCAAGTCCTGTTTGCTTATGATTGTTTTGAGGTGACAGTTGAGCAGAGGAGCCCTGTGGATACCTGAGGAAATATGCCAGGCAGGAGTAACGGCAGGTGCAAAGGCCCTGAGGCAGGAATGCACTTGGAGGTGTTCTGAGGAGCACCAGGGAGCTGAGTGGGTGCAGGGGAGTGACAGGACGTTAGGTGAGGGAGGTGATGGGAGTGCGGGAGGCACAGGTCCTAAAGGCTTTGCAGGTCATAGTGAGGGCTTTGCTTTTACCCCATGGGAAGGAGCCACTGGAGGGTTGTGAGCTCAGGGCTGACCTGATGTAACCTAGGTTTTGAAAGGATCCCTCTGGCTGCTATAGAGAACAGACTCTAAGGGGGCAAGTGACGGGGAGGCAGAGAGTCAAAGAGGGGGCTACTGAGATAACCAGGTGAGAGGTGGGCCAGGGTAGTGGTGGAGTGGGGAGCTGTGGTCACATTCAGGATGTGGAGTTTTTTAAATTAATTCATTTTTTTACAGGTGAAGTCTCACTCTGGTGCCCAGGTTGGAGTGCAGTGTGTGATCATAGCTCACTGCAGCCTTGAACTCCTGGGTTCAAGCGATCCTCCCTCCTCAGCCTCCTGAGCAGCTGGGACTACAGGTGTGCACCACCATGCCCAGCTGGGGATGTTTTGAAGGTAGCCCCCACGGTACTTGCAGACGTCCTGGACATGAGGTATGAAAGAAAGTGAGGGCTGAAGAACAATCCTGGCTCCAAGAGCAGGAGGGCAGCTCTGCCCAAGTCATGCTTGGCCTGAGGTGCCACATCTCCTACCTGGAGTGTGACGTGGGACATGGCACTATGCAGGTTGACCAGTGTGGAGTTTGGACAGTGTTGGGCCCTTCTTCCCTGCTGGGGTGCTTGGGCCACCTCTTTTAATCTCAGATGTCAGGAATTGGGCTAAGCAGGGTTTCATGTGAGTTGAGCTGAGCAGGCTGTCATCTCCCTCCCACCCTAGGTGGGACCGTCAGCCGGCATATTTTTGGAAAGTATTTTGTCCATATGTATCAAGAGTTTTAAACTTTCATGCCCTTTGACCCAGTGAATCCCTTTCAAGGAAGTTCTGCTGGGGAACTGCATCTGAAATGCAGGCAGCACTGATGCTTCAAGCCCTTCACAGGGGATTATTTAGAATCGCCAAATAAATAAATGCACAGCCTGCGTGTCTAACAGTAGGGAGTGTTTAAGTCGAACAGATATAGTCTGGCACCTTGAACTGGATTGTTGTGCTGTCCTTAAATTCACGTTTCTGAGAGTTTTAACATCAAAGGACAACGCTTATGCTACAATGTCAAGTGGATACCGTGGTACGCACGAGGCAGACACATAGACAAGAAAAAGCAATAGACATACCGATTAGCTCTGATTGACTGAAGTTTGGATTACTATTTTCATTTTCCTCTTTACAGTTTTCTGCATTGTACTAATGTTCTAAGATGGACATGCATTACCTTTCTGACTTAAAACTAATATTTAAAAAAGGGGCCAGGCGTGGTGGCTCACACCTGTAATCCCAGTACTTTGGGAGGCCAAGATGGGAGGATTGATTGAGTCCAGGAGTTCAAGACCAGCCTGGGCAACAGAGTGAGACCCCTGTCTCTGCAAAAAATTAAAGAATTAGCCAGTTGCGCTGGTGCACACCTGTGGTTCCAGCTACTTGGGAGGCTGAGGCGGGAGAATTGCTTGAGTCAGGGAGGTTTGGACTGCAGTGAGCTATGATCGAGCCACTGCACTCCAGCCTGGGTAACAAAGTGAGATCCTGTCTCAAAAAAAAAAAAAAAAAAAAAAAGAAGGAGAAAGAAAATGTGAATTCCCAGAAGCTGGAGCACAGTGTTGGCCAAGCCAGGAACTGAGAGCCAACTAACCCATCCTTTCCAGGGCTCCAGGGTCCACTTCCTCCGGGCAGGGCCGGCAGGTGCAGTCAGGACGGGGATTATGCTGATAGTTGTGGTGGGGAGAGCCAGGTCCAGAGGCCCCTCCTTCTCCCGCTCTGGCCACCCTCATCATGGGGGTGTGTCCCCCCTTGGGCCCCCTGCAGCCCTTGGAGTTTGCCCCTCTATGTCTTCGCTGGAGGCTGATGCTTCCTGCCTTGTGTGTAACCCTGTGGGTCTCTCCTGACTGACACCAAGCATCCTGTATACACTGGTCCTCTCGGTGTAGTCCCCAGGCCCGAAGCATCAGCACCACCTGGGAACTCTTAAGAAATGCAGAGTCACAGGCCTCTCCTCGGACCTACTGAATCTGCCACTCTGGAGGCAGGGCCTCCGTGTTTTCAAAAGCCCTCCAGACCTAAAGTGTGAGAGCTGCTGCCTTATGGGAGGGCCCCAGTGGGGCCCATGCTTTACACTGATGAGTTCATTCTACAGATTGCCATGACTCCTGCTTAACAGACAAGGAATGAGCTCAGAGAGGTTAAGGAACTTGCCCGAGGTCACACAGCCAGCAGAGACAGGGCTGGGAGTGCGAGCCCGTGCTTTTACTTCCCCACTCCGCAGCTCTGCAGCTGCCTGGACACCAGTCCCTCCTGTGGGGTCAGGGTCCAGCTCCGTGCTGGGCACACAGATGGCCCCACTCACATGGGTTGGACTAGAGTTTTGGCTCCTGGGTCGGAAGACCAGGCTGATTCCCCACAAGACCCAAGCAGCCCTGACCCCCTGTGGGAGGAGGGAGGTGGGCTCCGTGTACCTGCTGAGGCCCCTCAGTCTTGACAGCCGCCGGCGGTTTGGACCAACGAACACGCAGAGGAGGGGCGCACCGCCACCTGCTGGCTGGCATCATGGGCGATGCTGGGGACAAACGCAGGGATCCACAGACACACGTCTCAGGGACACCATGGCAGGCGTGCACGTGTCTCCTCCTGCCGCACGCGGGTGCACTTGCCCACACGTGGATGTCTGAGCGTGTGGGCACGTGGGGCTCTCAGCCACAGGCCTGGTAGATAGCACTAAATTCACCCATTTACTTATTACCTCATCAAATGTTCATCCAGAGATGCCAAGCCCACTGTTGCTGTCATCTGGGAGCCTACAGGCCAGCCGGGTGATGGTCAGAGCAACCACCAAGTGATGGGGACAAGGGTCCCTGGGGGATATACTCAGTGAGGTCATGCAGGCAGCCCCTACCCATCTGGACTGGGGCTCGGTCTCACAGGGTGGGCAGGAGAGGGCTGGGTGAAGGAGGCAGAGGCTCGTCACAGCAAAGCCTGGAGGAGGAGCTGGAATGGAGCACAGGGGTCCCTGGCATAGGTCTTGTGCAAGGCCGTGCAGGCTGGACCCTGTCCCCACAGTGGTGGCCGGGCTCTGGTGCCACACCATCCTGACACGTTTATATTATAGCTGAGTACAAATAAGCTTATACAAATAAGCTTTGGGACCTTTAGGACCCAAGGGTCTCTCGGCCCCTTTGGGGCTGGCCTGAGATGTGATGTGTCCCTGTGCACTGTCCCCCTTGCCACGGCAGCTGCTCCTGGATCTATCAAGGAAGAGGAGAGGCATCCCCAGTCCCAGAGAGAAGCCTGTTTCTGGTCTCCAAATGGACGCAGCAGATAGCAGTCACTGTTAAGTCAAGCATTCCTGCATGCCCAGCAAAAGACCTTTTTTCTTAATCTATTAGGCCATCTGAAGCAGCTCACAGGGCGTGACCTATTCCAAAACACAGCTCCACATGCCCATGAGGTCCCCCAGGCCCCCACAGGAGAGTCGGTGCCTCTCTGGGGGATGGGAGCTGGATGGATGAGCTTTGCTGGGTGGTGGGCATAGCTGGGGGTCCAGAACGCAGACACAGGACGATCCTGGTTGAAGGGCTGGTGGGAGTGGGGAGGGACCCATTGGCAGAGCTGAGGGGTTGGTGGCTCCCAAACAGGAGTTGGCAGGTGGTGCTGGAAGAGGAAATGTTGGCAGCTCCCCAGTTCTGCCCATGGGCTTAGATGGAGCCTGTGACTTTATCAATGGCCAGTCCTCACTAGCCTGGCCCCCGGCCCGGCCCCTGACCCGTGGTTTTGCTCGGCAGTGCAGCGGTGGCGGCTTCCGAGAAGCCCCACCAAGACTTTCCTGTCAGGGCAACGCCAAGTTCCTCTTACCGAGGAAGGGGAAGTGGCGGAGTTTCTCCTTAGGCCTTTCAGTTTCTTTCTAAGAAGGTGGGTGTTCCAACCCCAGGGCCCTCAGCAGAGCCAAGTGTTAAAGGAAGAGAGGTTGACCTTTGAGGGCTTCCTCACCCCAGTTCCAACCGAAGCTCCTTTGTTGGGGCCCACAGTGGACATTCCGAAAGAGGAAATGAGACACGTGCATTCCACAGGCCCCTTCCCATGCCCCCTCCTTTCTCCCTCCTCCAGGGACACACTCCTTGATACCCCCCCACCCCACCAACACACACACTTAGGAAGTATGGCCTGCTACCCTCGGGGGCATCCCAGGTAGAAAACTTGCTTCTTCCACCTTCAAAGCTGAACTCTTCTGAGTCCAGCTTCCTCAGGACCCTGCTGAGTGACTAAAAATCTAACCCAGGGCTGGCCGTGGTGGTTCGTGTCTATAGTCCCAGCACTTTGTGAAGCCAAGGCAGGAGGATCACTTGAGCCCAGGAGTTCAAGACCAGCCTGGACAACACAGTGAGACCTTGTCTCTTAAAAAAATTTTTTTTTTTAAATTAGCTGGGCGTGGTGGTGTGAGCCTATAGTCCCAGCTACTAGGGTGTGGTGGGAGAATTGCTAGAGCCCGGCAAGTCGACGCTGCAGTGAGCTGTGATCACACCACTGCACTCCAGCCTGGGCAACAGAGCAAGACTCTGTCTCAAACAAAACAAAACAAAAAAACAACTAACCCAAACAAAGAGCTGACAGATGACACTGGCTTAATGCAGATTCCAGTCCAGGGGGTATGCCCATATTAGAGGCCCACAGCTTTCTGAGGGGCAACAAACCATGGGCACCCAGAGAATTCCGAGCTCACCCGCTTCAGAAGACCCACTGGCTTGATGGCCAAGTGCATGTCCTGACATTCTTACAACAATAGCCACCATTGATTGCAAGTGCTTATTGTGCACCAAGTACTGGGCCAAGCATTTTACATTAATTTCCTCCTGTAATCCCCACAGTGATGCAATCATGATCCTACAGCTCGGCTCACATAGCCCATGAGCCCACTCTTCCTCGTAGGCCTCTTCTCAGAAAGGTGGGGAAGGACGAGTATCAGACCTTGACAGGAGTTGGCTGGGAAGGTCTGGTCTCCAATTTCCCACGATTGTCAAAGCCAGCTGTGCCTCTCCCAGAGGTGAAGAGCCAGCCATCTAGTAGTGGCCATCTTGGCTGCACTAATGTGGCCATGGCTGGGGCCTTCCCCGAGTCGTTGGGAACTCTTGGTGCCTTCTTTATTTTCCTCCCAGAGATGTTGTTTTAAGGTTTTTGCTCTGCTGAAGCATGTGTTATGGGGACAGCGAGGGGGTTCCCCTAAACCGTGATGCTGTTCTGTTCAAAAACATTTGCCTGGAGGTCCACAGCTGTGTGACTCATGCTGTTGGGTGGCAGGAAAACTCACAGCTGCAGCGGGGAGGGGCCTGGCCCAAACGAAATGGGATACTTACAGGGTGGCCAGGTTTAGTACATAAAAATGCCGGATGCCCAGTTACATTTGAATTTCAGATAAACAGCAACATTTAGGACACCTTCATGCTAAACAACTTATTTATTATTTATCTAAAATTCAATTGTAACTGGGCATCCTGCATTTTATCTGATAATCCTAGATACCCAGCACCTGGGACAAAGCTCCAGCCTTCCCCCTGGCTTCAGCAGGGTGTTGCCGAGAGAAGACAACAAAACCTGGGAGAAGTCCACTGACCTGGGATGAAGACAAACCTGAGGGTCTCAGTGGTCTGAGGAGGGTGGATACACTTTGCTTCCAGGGTTCCCCTTGAGCAACTGCAAAATCTCAACCTCAGCCCAGGGCAGAGTTCCACATTCAAATTCCACAAAATGCAAGGATGCACCTGAAGGTCACCCTTCATTCTCGGGGCCTCCGTTTTCTTATCTCTGTAATGGGAAGGACTTTTGGATTCTATGATGGCAAGGGACCCTCTTAGCCCTTAGCTTTTCTTGCATAGTGGAAAATCTGCTGGAAGCAAGTGAAGGTATGAGTGAGCTAGCCAAGGAGCAAGTGTAGAGAGGAGGAGGAGGCCATCTTGGCTTGGAAATGGGCCGCCCCTCTTGCCCTACAGCACTGCACAGAGACCGGGCCATTGTACCTGGATGTTGGATGGTTTGGAGGGCTCCCCTGGGTCAGGCACACCAGTGCATGCCTGGACTTCCTTAGAAGGGACCCTGGGCATGGCCCACAGCTGGGTCCATAACTGAGGTGCCCCAGCCATGAGCAGTGGCAAAGGCCCATGGCAACACCTGAGCCACAGCAGGGAGGGGACCATCATTAGCATCAAAAGTAGAGAAGTAAACTGTTAAGAGTGAAATTATTAAACGACTACAAAATGTTAACTAGACACTTGCAACTTAACTCCTATGGTTTATGTAAATTATATGTGATGCATGTGGGTGCATTTGAATATATTTGACACGCGGAAGCATGTGGCCTCAAGAATAAGAATGCCTGGGCCTCTAGTGCCCTTGGAAGACAGGCTGGGGATATGGAGACAGTGAATTTCCTGCAGGCCAGAAACAACATCCCTGGGTCTAGTAGCAGCAGGGTGGTGGTGAGGGGGTGAGCTAGAACCTCTGGGGATAGAGATGGGGTCCGGTCTGGGAGGCAGGAAGACCCCTGTGATAGGAGTGTCAGACAGACGAAAGCAGGTCCCAAAGGTCCCGGCAGAGGTGACTGATGAGACAGGACAGGGCCTCAGAGCCAGGCTGCAGTTCTGCACAGGGACCTGGGGCCCCACCAGGAGCTGAGATCCGGGCTCTCCAGGCTTGTGGGATGGTGGAATTCCTTCTGGACCTCTGCCTGCTGGGAAGGCCGGGGTGCAAACCTGCAGCCTGCAGTGGAGGTGCCTGGGGGCTGGAGGTGCCCAAAGTCCGCATAATTGCCATTAGCTCTATACCTCAGAGGCACCACCAGAAAATGTCTTTGTTTTGGACAATGGACATTTTCTCAGTCTTATATGAAGTATACATTAAAAAGTGTCTTCAGGGCCAGGCATGGTGACTCACACCTGTAATCCTAGCACTTTGGGAGGCCAAGGCGGGTGGATTGCCTGAGCTCAGGAGTTCGAGACCAGCCTGGGCAACAGGGTGAAACCTTGTCTCTACTAAAATACAAAAAATTAGCTGGGCGTGGAAGCAAAGTGAGTCCCAGCTACTCAGGAGGCTGAGGCAGGAGAATTGCTTGAACCTGGGAGATGGAGGTTGCAGTGAGCCGAGATCGCGCCACTGCACTCCACCCTGGGCAACAGAGCGAGACTCCGTCTCAAAAAAAAAATGTCTTCAGTAAACATGATGTGTTCATAACAAAGTATCATAGACTGGGTGGTTTAAACACAGAAGTTTATTTTCTCACAGTTCCGAAAACTGGAAGTCCAGGAGCACAGTGTCATCAGGGCTGGTTTCGGAAGCGTCTCTTTTTGTCTGGGAGCCGTCTTCTTTCTCTTCACGTGGTCTTTCCTCTGCACATGTCTCTCTTCATTTCCTCTTGGGATTGGATCAGGGCCCATCCTCATGACCTTATTTTACTGGAATTACCTCTTTAAAGATCCCGTCTTTAAATGCAATCACATTCTGAGGTACTTGGGGTTAGGACTTCAACATAGGAGTTTTGGGGGCATGGAATTAAACTTGTAACACTTATGATTTTTTTGTTTTGAGAAGGGGTCTTGCTCTGTTGTCCAGGCTGGAGTGCAGTGGCACCATCATAGCTCACTGCAGCCTCAAACTCCTGGGCCCAAACCATCCTCCCACCTCAGCCTCCGGAGTAGTTGAGAGTACAGGCACAAGCCACCACACCTGGCTAGCTTAAAAAGAATGTTTTAGAGAGGGGGTCTCACTGTATTGCCCAGGCTGATCTCGAATTCCTAACCTCAAGTAATCCTCCTGCCCTCAAGTGATCCTCCTGCCTCAGCCTTCCAAAGTGCTGAGACTACAGGTGTAAGCCACTGCACCCAGCTGGCCCCAGCCCACTTTTTAAGCTATGATATAAGTACAAACAGTGGGCTGGCTTTGGAAGTGCAGATTGGATACTGGTCCCAAGATCATGCTATGGAAATTCTGGCGCCTCCCATGCCTACTAGTTTTGATTAGAGGTAGTTTAGGGACACAGCCTGCACTCAGGATGTCCCCTCTGGACATGGCCACCACTGGCCAGCTGGACTGGGAGGGGGTCAGTGTTGTCACCAACATGATAGGACTTCTTAGAACAGGCCCGGCAGCTCTCTCTAACCAACGATGTATGTCTGGTAATCTTTCACTTTGAAAACTCTGTTCTCTTTAAAAACAAAGTTTCAAATTCTCTATCTAGAGCTGCTATTTATAGAATCATCTAGGAATCCTTCACCAAAAAAAAAGAGACAAATTTGTGGCATTTGTGTTTTTACAAAGTAGCACATTTATTGTTGAAAAACACAGGTGAAAAAGAAGAAAACAAAATCAACAGTAATTGGACCTCCCAGAGATCAGTGTTAACATTTTGGTTTCTGTATCTATCTTCATCTCTCTCTGTGTTTTAATCTACATCTCAATCTACACTTATATAATTAAATTGACTTGAAAGATAAGATTACACAGTGCCATGTCATAACTTCTTATCAATTAGTATATCATGATCACTTCACAGGGCATAGGATCATTTTCTAAGAGGCCATTTAAGACGGTGGCCGGGTACAAGAATGGCATAAGCTATTCAACAAATTTCCTATTGTTGAAAAATTGGGTTGTTTTACCTTTTTCACAATATCAAATGAAGCTGTGAAAACATCCTTTAAGCTAAATCTTTGCCATGATCATTTACTAAGGATAAATTCGTAGAAGCAAAACTTCTGAGTTAAAGACAAAGCATTATTTTAAAATGCTCAACTTTATTTACTTTTGAATAGATAATATATATGGTGTATATATACACGTTACAAAATATATGTGTATTATCTCTATGCATATGTACATATATACCTCTCTATATGTGTGTGTGTATATATATAGAATATATATTATATATAGATATATATAGAATACATATAGAATATATAGAGAATACATATAGAATATATATAGAATACATATAGAATATATATAGAATACATATATAGAATATATATAGAGAATACATATATAGAATATATATAGAGAATACATATATAGAATATATATAGAATACATATATAGAATATATATCTAGAATATATATAGAATACATATCTAGAATATATATCTAGAATACATATCTAGAATATATATCTAGAATACATATCTAGAATATATATCTAGAATACACATCTAGAATATATATCTAGAATACATATCTAGAATATATATCTAGAATATACATCTAGAATATATCTATCTAGAATATATCTATCTAGAATATACATCTAGAATATATCTATCTAGAATATATCTATCTAGAATATACATCTAGAATATACATCTAGAATATACATCTAGAATATATATCTAGAATATATATATAGAATATATATATAGAATACACATATATAGAATATATATATAGAATACACATATATAGAATATATATAGAATACACATATAAAAATAAATAAAACACATATATAGAATATATATATAGAATACACATATATAGAATATATATAGAATACACATATATAGAAAATATAATATATATAGAATACACATATATAGAATATATATAGAATACACATATATAGAATATATATATAGAATACACATATATAGAATATATATATAGAATACACATATATAGAATATATATAGAATACACATATATAGAATATATATATAGAATACACATATATAGAATATATATAGAATACACATATATAGAATATATATATAGAATACACATATATAGAATATATATATAGAATACACATATATAGAATATATATATAGAATACACATATATAGAATATATATATAGAATACACATATATAGAATATATATAGAATACACATATATAGAATATATATAGAATACACATATATATAATATATATAAAAAAAAAAAAAAAAAAAAAAAAAAATATATATAGAATACACATATATAGAATATATATAGAATACACATATATAGAATATATATATAGAATACACATATATAGAATATATAAAAAAAAAAAAAAAAATATATAAGAATACACATATATAGAATATATATATAGAATACACATATATAGAATATATATATAGAATACACATATATAGAATATATATAGAGAATACACATATATAGAATATATATAGAGAATACACATATATAGAATATATATAGAGAATACACATATATAGAATATATATAGAGAATACACATATATAGAATATATATATAGAATACACATATATAGAATATATATAGAGAATACACATATATAGAATATATATATAGAATACACATATATAGAATATATATAGAGAATACACATATATAGAATATATATAGAGAATACACATATATAGAAATAAAAAAAAATATATAGAATATATAAGAATACACATATATAGAATATATATAGAGAATACACATATATAGAATATATATAGAGAATACACATATATAGAATATATATAGAGAATACACATATATAGAATATATATAGAGAATACACATATATAGAATATATATAGAGAATACACATATATAGAATATATATATAGAGAATACACATATATAGAATATATATAGAGAATACACATATATAGAATATATATAGAGAATACACATATATAGAATATATATATATATATTCAGAGACAGGGTCTTGTTCTGTTGCCCAGGCTAGAGTGCAGTGGTGCAATTGTAGCTCACTGCAGTTCGAACCCCTGGGCTTCAGTGATCCCCCTGCCTCAGTCTCCCAAGTAGCTGGGACTATAGGCATATGCCACTATGACAGGCTGCTTTGTTTGTTTTGTTTTGTTTTAATTTTTATTAAAAACGAGGTCTCTCTGTGTTGCCCAGGCTGGAGTGCAGTGATGTGATCATAGCTCACTGCAAGCTTGAACTCCTGGGCTCCAGTGATTCTCCTGCCTCAGCCTCCCCGGCAGCTGTGACTACAGGCGCACATCCCACAACATCCAGTTAATTTTTGTATTTTTCATAGAGACGAGGTCTTGCTATGTTTCCCAGGCTGATTTCGAACTCTTGGCCTCAAGTGATCCTCCTGCTTCAGCCTCCCCAAATGCTGGGATTACAGGCATAAGCCACTGTGCCAGCTATTTTTTTTTCCACAAATGGTAGTTGCTATGGTTTGAATGTGTCCCCCAAAGTTCATGTGTTGGAAACTTAATCTCCAATGCAACAGTGTTGGGAAGTGAGGCCTAATAAGAGGTGATTAGGTCATGAGGGCAGAATCAGGATAATGCAATTATTGTGGGAATGGGTTCGTTATTTTAAGAATGGGCTTATTATAAAAGTGAGTCTGGGGCCGGGCGCAGTGGATCACGCCTGTAATCCCAGCACTTTGGGAGGCCGAGGAGGGCGGATCACGAGGTCAGGAGATCAAGACCATCCTGGCTAACACAGTGAAACCCATCTCTACTAAAAATACAAAAAAAAATTAGCCGGGCATGGTGGCATGTGCCTGTAATCCCAGCTACTCAGGAGGCTGAGGCAGGAGAATTGCTAGAACTCGGGAGGTGGAGGTTGCCGTGAGCTGAGATCGCACCACTGCACTCCAGCCTGGGTGACAGAGCGAGACTCCGTCCCAAAAAAGAAAGAAAAAAAGTGAGTCTGGCCCCCTTTTGCTCTCTTGCTCTTGCCCTCTCCTGCCCTTCCACTTTCTGCCATGGGATGATGCAGCACAAAGGCCATCACCAGATGCCACCATCATGCTCTAGGATTTCCCAGCCTCCAGAACTATGAGCCAAATACATGTATTTTCTTTATAAATTACCCAGTCTGTGGTATTCTGTTATAGCAACACAAAATGAACGAAGACAGCAGTATCCTCTATATTATTCTGCACTTTGCATTTTTTCACTTAAGAAATTATCTTGTAGAGTTTTCCAAGTCAGTACTACATAATATTTTATTATATGCATCTACCATAATATATTTAAGTAGTCCCCTGTTAGATAGACGTAGTCCCTTATTGATGGTTATGTATTAGTTATATATGACAGTATAACATATTATCCAGAAGTTCAGTGGCTTAGAAAAACAATAAAAAATTATTTTCTCATACAGTTTTTTGCTGGTCAGAAATTTGAGAAGGATTCATCTGGGCAGTGCTCACTTGGGGTCTTTCATGTGGCTGTAGTCAGATGCAAATTGAGGCTGAAGGTATCTGAAGGCTCAACTGGGACTAGAAGATCTACTTCTTTCTTTTTTTTTTTTTGAGACGGAGTCTCACTCTGTCGCCCAGGCTGGAGTGCAGTGGCGCAATCTCGGCTCACTGCAAGCTCTGCCTCCCGGGTTCAAGCCATTCTCCTGCCTCAGCCTCCCGAGTAGCTGGGACTACAGGCGCCCGCCACCATGCCCGGCTAATTTTTTGTATTTTTAGTAGAGACGGGGTTTCACTGTGTTAGCCAGGATGGTCTCGATCTCCTGACCTTGTGATCCGCCCGCCTTGGCCTCCCAAAGTGCTGGGATTACAGGTGTGAGCCACTGCGCCCGGCCTTGAAGATCTACTTCTTTCTAAAAAAATTTATTATTACTGTTTTTGGAGATGAGGTCTCAGTATGTTGCTCAGGCTAGTCTCGAACTGGGCTCAAGTGATCCTCCCACCTCAGCCTCCTGAGTAGCTGGGACCACAGGTGTGTGCCACCAGGCCTAGCTAATTTTTCAATTTTTTTGTGGCAATAGGAGTCTTACTGTTTTTCTCAGGCTGGTCTCAAACTCCTGGGCTCAAGCAATCCCCTACCTTGGCCTCTCAAAGTGCTGGGATTACAGGCATGAGCCACCGTACTCAGCTCAAGAAAATCTATATCTAGAGTTACTCACTCATACAGCTGGAAAGCTGGTGCTGGCTGTAGGTGGGGGGCCTCAGTTCCTCTCTACATGGATCTCTCCACAGAGCTGCTTGAGTGTCCTCTGGAAGCTGTCCAGGAAGCTGAGGCAGAAGCTGTGATGCCTTTTATAACCTAGCCTCGAAACCACACACATTTGTTTCCACCACATTCTATTGGTTATGGCAACTACAAAGGTTTGCCCAGGTTCAAGCAGAGGGAATTGACCCCACCTCTCAAAGGAGGATGCTAACATCACATTATAAGAAGAGCATGGGAAATGGGATATATCAGTGCTTCCGTTTTTAGAAAATACAATCTGCCATAGGTTATTTCCAATATTTTGCTATTACCATATGTTAGTAAGTAGCTTTTAAAGACTTTCTATATGTATTGCCAAATCTCCTTTAGAAAGTTGTACTAATTTAGATTCCAAACCCTGGTGATTGAGAAAGTCAATTTCTCCATATTCTTACTAGCACTGTTTATCTTTTAATTAAAAATCTCTGCCAATTTGATATGCAAGAAATGGTATGTCATTGTTTTAAGAAAATTCCTTCTAAGAAAGCATAAGAGCTAAATTCGAGTAGCAGTATCTATATTAGTTTGCTAGTTTAGTTGCTATATTAGTTTCTGCCATAAGAAAATACCACAAACTGGGTCGCTTAAACAACAGAAATTTATTGTCTCATAGTTCTGGAGGCTGCAAGTCTAAGATCAAAGTATCACAGGTTTTTTTTCTCCTGAGGCCTCTTTCCTTGACTTGCAGACGGCCGCCTTCTCACTGCTGCCTTTCCTCTGCACGCGCATCCCTGATGTCTCTTCTTTCTCTTTTTTTTTTCTTTTTTAGACAGAGTTTCACTCTTGTTGCCCAGGCTGGAGTGCAGTGGCACGATCTCAGCTCACTGCAACCTCCACTTCCTGGGTTCAAGTGATTCTCCTGCCTCAGCCCCCTGAGTAGCTGGGATTACAGGCGCCCACAACCACGCCCAGCTAATTTTTGTATTTTTAGTAGAGACAGGGTTTCACCATGTTGGCCAGTCTGGTCACAAACTCCTGACCTCAGGCGATCCTCCCGCCTCAGCCTCCCAAAGTGCTGGGATTACAGGTGTGAGCCACCGTGCCCGGCCTGTCTCTTCTTTTACTTATGATACCAGTCATGTTGGATTAAGGCCCTTATGACCTCCTTTAATCTTAATTACCTCTTTAAAGGTCCTATCTCCAAATATAATCACACTGGGGACTAGGGCTTCGCCATATAAATTTTGGGGGGACACAGTTCAGTCTGTAACAGCACCTTTACTGATTTGCTGAGTAATCTTGGGACAGCCACATATCTCTCTGAGCCTCAGTTTTCTTATCTGTTTAATGGGGATATGCCACATTTCCTTTTCCTCTTTCTCAATGGGTTGTCATGACAAATTAGATAGAACCTGTGGAGCTGAGCGTGGTGGCTCATGCCTGTAATCCTAGTACTTTTCAAGGCCGAGGCAGGCAGATTGCTTGAGCCCAGGAATTTGAGAACAGCCTGGGCAACATGATGCAATCCCATCGCTACAAAAAATTTAAAAAATTTGCCAGGCATGGCTGGGTGTGGTGGCTCACGCCTGTAACCCCAGCACTGTGGGAGGCCAAGGCGGGTGGATCACCAGGTCAGGAGATCGAGACCATCCTGGCTAACATGGTGAAACCCTGTCTCTACTAAAAAAATACAAAAAAAAAAAAAATTAGCTGGGCGCAGTGGCGGGCGCCTGTAGTCCCAGCTACTCGGAGAGGCTGAGGCAGGAGAATGGCGTGAACCTGGGAGGCGGAGCTTGCAGTGAGCCGAGATCGCGCCACTGCACTCCAGCCTGGGCGACAGAGCGAGACTCCATCTCAAAAAAAAAAAAAAAAAAAATTAGCCAGGCATGGTGGCATGTTTCTGTGGTCCCAGCTACTCAGGAGACTCAGGTGGAAGGATTACTTGATCCCAGAGGGTCAAGGCTTCAGTGAGCCACGATCATGCCACTATACTCCAGCCTGGGCTACAGAGCAAGACCGTGTCTCAAAAAAATAAAAGGAACATGTGAAAGGGTTCTGGAGAATATAATTATTAATTATTAACACATAAAATGCTTACAATTTAGGTCTCCATTCTGAGTTTGCACAACATAAGATACCCTTTGTTGACCTGAGTGGTACATTGATAGTGTAGATGGATGTATCAGTTATGTAATGCTGTGTAACAAACCATCCCTAAACTTAGTGACTTAGAACAGCTGTTTATTATTTCTTGCAATTCTGTGGGTTGGCTAGATGGTTCCTCTGCTGTTTTCATTCACATAGCAACAGTCTGCTAATGGCTTCGCTGGGTTAGGTGGTCTGGACTGGCTGGGGTTCCTGGGCCTCTCTCTTCCTGTGGTCTTTCAGGCCTGGTTCCTCACGCAATTATGAAAGCACTCGAAAAGCACAAAAGCAGAAGGCCAGCCTCAAGCTGCCCAGCATCACTTTTTTTTTTTTTTTTTTTTGAGATGGAGTCTCACTCTGTTGCCAAGGCTGGAGTGCAATGGCGTGATCATAGCTCACTGCAACCTTGGCCCCCTGGGCTCAAGTGATCCTCCCACCTCAGCCTGCAGAGTAGCTGGGACTACAGGTGCATACCACCATGCCTGGCTAAATTTTTAAAAAAATTTTTTGTAGAGACTGGGTTTTACCATTGCCCAGGCTGATCTCAAACTCTTGGCCTCAAGCGATCCACCCACCTCCGCCTCCCAAAGTGCTGGGATTTCAGGCATTAGCCACCATGCCCGGCCTACTCAGCATCACTTCTGCCACATCCTATTGGTCACAGCAAGTCACAAGGCCAACTCAGATTCAAGGGGTGGTGAAATAGATTCCACCTTGTGGTAGTGGAAGCAACAAAGTTACATTGCAAAAGAGCATGGACACAGGGAACTTGATTCTGTTTGGGGCTATTATTGTTACAATTCTCCATGCGGACCCTTTGCAAAGCCCATATGTATCTGTCCCCATACTGAGTCAGCATGCCCCACACACTCTCCCAGATATTAGTGGACTTTGCCCTGCCCTTATTCTGTTTTTTTTGTTTGTTTGTTTGTTTTTGTTTTTTTGAGATGGAGTCTTGCTCTGTCACCCAGGCTGGGGTGCAGTGGTGGAGTCTCGGCTCCCCGTAACCTCCGCCTCCTGGGTTCAAGCAATTCTACTGCCTCAGCCTCCTGAGTAGCTGGGACTACAGGCACGGGCCACCACGCCCGGCTAATTTTTGTATTTTTGGTAGAGCAGAGGTTTCACCATATTGGCCAGGCTGGTCTCGAACTCCTGATCTCGTGATCCTCCTGCCTTGGCCTCCCAAAGTGCTAGGATTACAGGTGTGAGCCACTGCGCCTGGCCAGACTTTGCCCTTATTCTTGGCGATGATCCAGCGTCTCCCAACTTGCACCTAAGCCCATTTCTCAGCCAGTCCAGCTCCAGAGCCCTGCCCACTGGCTGTGGCTCTGGTTTGGGGCTCTGTTTATACCCTCTGGCCTTGCTGATGTACCTGGGGCTTTGAATTTGCATCATCCTGCTAGCCTTCCCACTCCTGACTAGCCCCTACTCTGTTTCCTGGAACTCAGCCCAGCCCAACTCTCTCAGCTGCCTTCTGGCAGGGCCAGACCTGCTCTTCCCAAGAAGTTCACGCAACACCAGTGGGTTCTCTTGACCAATTTCCCAGGAAAACTGTTTAATGCATCTAAAAGGGCAAAATAGTTCTTTCCACTTTGATTCACCTCAACCTAATACGCTCCAATAATTCAGGCCTTTGAGAAATTCCACAATTTATGCTTCAAATTTCAGTCACATTTGTGTGTGTGTCTTACACATGTTCTTTAGAGCTCATGAGTTATTGCTAATATAAATCTGTGCGGTTATTATTGATAAGAGCTATAACGGAAGAGGTAATACCAAGACGGCAGAATCTCACAGCACGGTTTATTGGGAGGGCTGCCGAAAAGTTAACATGAATCACGTCTTCCTAATTGAATTGCATTTTCTGATGTAGCAGCAGGGTTTGCTGCCTAAGGACCTTCAGAGGGCTGTAAAGCCAAGCATCATTGAAGTGTTTGGTAATGAAGGTTTGAATTTTTATAAACCAACTCTTTTGCAAGGGGCACCTTTTGGTAAATATATTAATTTGCTAATTATTGAAATGATTCTAGCATTGTAAGTTGTTAAGTAAAAAAAGGTACACAATTGACTAGTTATGTATCTTTTGTGTAAAAAGGTGAGAAAATTAATATAGTATAATATGATATGATATAATATATAAAGCGTATGTATCTCCTTTCTTTGGAAGTGTCTGCAAGAAACCAGTAATATTTTCTCATGGGAGAAAAAATGCGTGTCCGAGGCTGGACGCAGTGGCTCACACCTGTAATTCCAACACTTTGGGAGGCTGAGTTGGGCAGATGGGTTGAGCCCAGGAGTTCGAGCCCAGCCTGGACAACATGGTGAGACTCTGTATCTACAAAAAATACAAACAATTAGCCAGGTACGGCAGAGTGTGCGTGTAGTTCCAGCTACTCAGGAGGTTGAGGTGGGAGGATCACTTGAGCCTGGGAGGTTAAGGCTGCAGTGAGCCGTGATTGTGCCACTGCACTCCAGCTTGGGTGACAGACCAAGACCCTGTCTCTCCTCCACCCCTCCAAAAAATGGGTCTCTGGCAGCAGGATGAGAGGGAGATTTTCTAGTTTACCTTTTGTACTTTTTGAATTGTATCATGTGAATGTATTGCCTATCCAAAATTAGATCACTACTGTGGGGTGGGTGCTGACTGGGAGGGGCACAAAGGAGCCCTCTGGGGCCCTGGACATCTCCTGAGCCTTCGTTCTGGATCCTGATGGTTACGTGGGTGAACACACGTGAAAAGTCATCAATCCATACACTTAAGTTCTATGCATTTTATTTTAAATTAGGCTTCAAAAAAAGTGATGTATTTTAATGACATGATAAAATACAGTCAGCCCTCCATATCTGTGGGATCCATATCCATGGATTTAACCAACCATGAATCAAAAATATTTTTTAAAATGGATGTTTGCATCTGTACTGAATACATATAGACTTTAAAAATAATCATTATTCTTCCAGCCTGAGGAACATGGCGAAACCCCATCTCTACCAAAAATACAAAAAATTAGCTGAGTGTGGTGGCATGTGCCTGTAGTCCCAGCTACTCAGGAGACCGAGGTGGGAGGATTACTTGAGCCTGGGAGATGGAGACTGCAGTGAGCTGAGATCAGGCCACTGCACTTCAACCTGAGTGATGGTGTGAGACCCTGTCTCAAAAAAAAATAATAATAATTATTCTCTAAACAATATAGCCTAACAACTATTTACGTATATATATATACTTTTTTTTTTTTTTGAGACAGAGTCTCACTATTGTCACCCAGGCTGGAGTGCAAATGGCATGATCTCGGCTCACTGCAACCTCCGCCTCCCAGGTTCAAGTGATTCTCCTACCTCAGCCTCTTGAGTAGCTGTGATTACTGGTGCCTGCCACCACACCTGGCTAATTTTTTTTTTTTTTGAGCTGGAGTCATGCTCTGTCACCCAGCCTGGAGTGCAGTGGCATGATCTTGGCTCACTGCAACCTCCCCCTCTTGGGTTCAAGCCATTCTCCTGCCTCAGCCTCCCCAGTAGCTGGGATTACGGGAGTGCACCACCACACTGAGCTAATTTTTATATTTTTAGTAGAGATGGGGTTTCGCCATGTTGGCAGGCTGGTCTCAAACTCCTGACCTCAGGTGGTCCGCCCACCTCGGCCTCCCAAAATGCTAGGATTACAGGTGTGAGCCACCATGCCTGGCCTATTTACATATTTTTTACAGTATATTAGACATTATAAATAATCTAGAGATGATTTAAAGCAGCAGTCTCCAAACTTTTTGACACCAGGGACTGGTTTTGTGGAAGACAATTTTTCCATGGACAGGGGCATAAAACCGTTCCACCTCAGATGGTCAGGCGTTATAGTCTCATAAAGAGCGTGCAGCCTAGACCCCTCGAATGCTCAGTTTGCAACAGGGTTTGCGCACCTCTGAGAATCTAATGCCGCTGCTGATCTGACAGGAGGGGCAGCTCATTCGGTCATGATAGCTTGCCGGATGCTTGCCTCCTGCTGTGTGGCTCTGTTCCTGACAGGTGTAGGCTGGTACTGGTCCATGGTCTGGGGTTTGGGGACCCCCTTCGATTTAAAATATATGGAAAGATGGGCATAGGTTACATGCAAATACGATACCATTTTATATCAGGGACTTGAGCATCCGAAGATTTTGGTATCTGCAGTGGAGCGGGAGGGAGGGAGGTCCCAGAACCAATCCCCCATGGATAGCGAGGGATTATTGTATATTAAAAATGATTTTTTTATTTACTTATTTATTTATTTTACTTTAAGTTCTGGCATACATGTGCAGAGTGTGCAGGTTTGTTACATAGGTATGCATGTGCCATGGTGGTTTGCCGCACCTATCAACGCGTCATCTGGGTTTTAAGCCCCGTATGCATTAGCTATTTGTGCTAATGCTCTCCCTCCCCTTACCCCCACCCCCCCAAAATAATTTTAAAAATGAAGTCAGACCAGGATATATTGCCTTGCTCCACAAAAATAAATGTGTTTCTAAAAAGTTTACTCAAGCCCGTTTCTAGAAAGTGAAGCATAACTTCCAACTGGCTTTCATTATAATGTCTAAGGTGTATTCATGTACTGACTCCATTCAAGGAGTGGCAGTACTGGTGTTGGTCTGAGCACTAGGAGCCTGCTGGGGTGAACCCACCCACTCTCTAAGTCTGGGCTTGATGATGGAAAGAAAAAAGGAGAGGTGAATTGAGTCTCCTTGAAAGACTTGAGAAATGAGAGCCCAGTGCCGGGCACAGTGGCTCAACGCTTGTAATCCCAGCACTTTGGGAGGCCGAGGCGGGAGGATCACCTGAGGTCAGGAGTTTGAGACCAGCCTGGCCAACATGGTAAGACCCCATCTCTACAAAAATACAAAAATTAGCTGGGCGTGGTGGCGTGCGCCTGTAATCCCAGCTACTTGGGAGGCGGAGGTGGAAGAATCACTTGAACCTGGGAGGCAGAGGTTGCAGTGAGCCAAGATTGTGCCATTGCACTCCAGCCTGGGTGACAGAGTGAGACTCCATCTAAAAAAATAAAAAATAAAAAATCAGAGAAATTAGAGCCCAGCAGAGAACACAGGAAGAGAAGTCAACACTGCCTGATTGCCTCTTCATCTGGGGGCTTGCTGGGCACTGCATGCTGGTACAACAGAAGCAGACAAAGAATTATTCTGAGAGTCAAGAGAGGAAATCAAAATTGGAAAACAGAACCATATACTAATAATCCACTCATTTGCTGAGCACTTTACTATTTTCTTTTCTTTCCTTCTTTCTTTTCTTTCTTTCTTTCTTTTTTTTTTTTTTTTAATTTTTGAGATGGAGTCTTGCTCTGTCGCCCAGGCTGGAGTGCAGTGGCATGATCTTGGCTCACTGCAACCTCTGCCTCCCTGATTCAAGCGATTCTCCTGCCTCAGACTCCTAAATAGCTGGGATTACAGGCATGCACCAGCACGCCTGGCTAATTTTTGTATTTTTAGTAGAGACGGGGTTTCGCCATATTGGCCAGGCTGGTCTCAAATTTCTGGCCTCAAGTGATTTGTCTGCCTCAGCCTCCCGAAGTGCTGAGATTACAGGCGTGAGCCACCGCGTCCAGCCCAGTTTCCCATTTTCAATATCCTTTTACGCCTGTTACATAATTTGACTTTGAAATCACCCTATGAATGGACACGGTGCATGTTCATTGTCCTACCTTGTGAATGAGGAAGGAAGCTGACACCTAGAGAGCAAAGTCACAGGAGGTGACAGAGCCCGTATTCAAACCCATGTTTTACAATTCTAAGTCTGATGAGCTCATTACTGCTTTCCAGAGAGGTCTCAGATCATCTAGACTGAGCTCTGGCTTCCCTATTTACCAGCTGTGTGATTTTGGGCAAGTTGCTGAACCTCTCTGTGCCTCTCTGTTCTCATTCTGTACAATGGAGCTGGTATAAGGATTACATGAGCCAATAAAAAGAAAGCACATGGAAAGTGCTCATCAAAAATTAGCTTTTGTTTTTATTCCTAGAAAAAAAGAAAGTGAGACATGATAATGGCAAAGATGAGAAATCCGAGAATCATAGAGAGAAGAGGGTGGGAAGACCAGTTCAGAGGTGGAAATGGCTCTAGCATGTCAGTGCTCAGCTCCCCCAGGCAGTAAGAACAGGAATAGGGTGACCAGGCAGAGGCCAGGGCAGGCCAGCAGTACCAGTAGGAAGATGCCCTCACCCCCACCTTGGCCTTCAACCTGAGGAAGGTCAGTGTTTCCCTAGGCCCAAATCTAGCTGGCAGCCAGCCCAGGACAGAGAGTGAGAACAGGAGTGGGGAAAAGAGATGGATAAGGCATCTTGGCCACCCAGAATGCCAGGCTCCCTGTCCAGTGAGGTGCTGGTAAAAGTGGAACAACTAGCTCTTTGTTGCGGGATGACAGGTCAGAGGGGCTGATATGCCAATTTTCATGTTTGCCAATTTCCATGGTGTAAATACTCTTATTGTGGCCATCTTCAAAAAGAAGCAGGTCCTGGCATCAAGCCATGAGGGCGGGACAGGCAGCAAGGTGAGGACAAAGGCGTGGGGTCACGGTCAGAGGTTGGAGACCTGCGTCCTGGTCCCTGAGAGAGTGCACAGGAATGCTACGTGCCTTGGACACATCATTTTACCTCTTTGACCTCCAGTCACCTCAAGGAAGAAAATGAAAACGTACTGTGTTGGAGGGTGGGCAAAGCTGGTGTGAATCCAGGCCAGAGGGTATTTTTCAAGCACTTGCTATGTGCTAAGCCCTGGGATACAGAGATGAATAACAGAGCTTCGTGCTGAGGAAGTGGGCAGATGTGAAAGTCCCATGACCTCGTCGACACAGTGGTGGCGATGATTAGTAAGTACGAGGTGATGGCCTTGTTGTGTCTGAGTCACACAATTCATTCTGTCTGTCCCCAGATCTTTTGTTTTGTTTGAGGCAGAGTCTCACTCTGTCACCGAGGCTGGAGTGCAGTGGTGCCATCTCGGCTCACCGCAACCTCCGCCTCCCAGGTTCAAGCGATTCTCCTGCATCAGCCTCCCAAGTAGCTGGTACTACAGGCGTGCACCACCATGCCCAGCTAATTTTTGTATTTTTTGGTAGTGACAGGGTTTCACCATGTTGCCCAGGATGGTCTCAAACTCCTGATCTCATGTGATCTGCCCGCCTCAGCCTACCAAAGTGCTGGGATTACAGTCGTGAGCCACCACTCCCAGCCAGTCCCCAGATTTTTATTGAGGACTGGCTGTGGGCCAGGCACTGGGAAATAGCAGTGAACAAAAGACCAACTCTCTGCCCTCCAAAAATGGAGACGGGACACTAATCTAAGAAACACAAAATAGAAGCCGGGCGCGGTGGCTCACGCCTGTAATCCCAACACTTTGGGAGGCCGAGGCGTGCGGATTACGAGGTCAGGAGATCGAGACCACGGTGAAACCCCGTCTCTACTAAAAATACAAAAAAATTATCTGGGCGCAGTGGCGGGCGCCTGTAGTCTCAGCTACTCAGGAGGCTGAGGCAGGAGAATGGCGTGAACCCGGGAGGTGGAGCTCGCAGTGAGCTGAGATCGCATCACTGCACTCCAGCCTGGGCGACAGAGCGAGACTCCATCTAAAAAAAGAGAAACAAAATAGATAAAACGATTTTTACTATGTGAAGCAGAGTCAGGGGCAGAGTTGCCAGGAGCACTACGTGAGGCAGGTGGACAGGGAAGCCTGTCTGAGGGCCAATGAGGCCGAGACTGGAGAGAAGTGAGGGAGTGCATCGGGTGGATTTCTGGGGGAACAGCATCCAGGCTGAACGAGCAGCAGGTGCAAGAGTCCTGAGGTGGAAGTGTGCTGAGGGAGGGAGGTGAGATGGGGCAGGGGAAGGGGGAACTCTGAGAGGCAGCCAGGGGTCATCCCGAAAGGGCCTGGTGGAGTGCAAGGAGGGAGGCATTAGATGGGCTTCTAACCCCATGCTACTGGAGGGCTGGGAGCAGAAAACTAGCTCGGCTTTCAGATTTGAAAGAATCTGTGTGAAGACGTCAGGGGGCAAGTGTTGGAGCAGGGAGGGCAGGTGGGAGGCTCTAGCAATCACCCCCAGAGACATCACAGTGGCTGGGCCAAGTGACAGCATGTGAGGGATGTGAGGTGTGAGGACGGGCTCTGTTCGCAGTATATCCCGAAGGTAGAAGCAACCATGCTTGCGGCTAGAACAAATGGTCCCAGGAAGGCAGAAATGTCCATGAAGAGCATAGCTAGTAACAACTCCCAGCCAGCGAGCTCCGTCTGTGGGCTAGGAGCTTTCCCTGAATTATCTCACTTGGTTTTCACACCAAATCCTGCAAGGAGGCACTGCTCGTCAAGTTACAATGAATACATGGAGGCTCAAGAGGTTGGGTGATATCCCCAAGACCCTATGTCAAGCCTTCGGCAGAACTGGAATTTGAGCTTTTCAGGCTATCAAGGGGGTGCCCTTTGCATGATATCAGCTGCCCCTGAGATTTGGAAAGTAGTAGTATATTACCTTGCCAGGCACAGTGGCTCACACCTGTAATCCCAGCACTTTGGGAGGTCAAGGCAGGTGGGTCACCTGAGGTCAGGAGTTTGAGACCAGCCTGGCCAATATGGTGAAACCCCATCTCTACTAAAAACACAAAATTAGCCGGGCATGGTGGCGCACACCTGTAATGTCAGCTACTTGGGAGGCTGAGGCAGAATCGCTTGAACCTGGGAGGCAGAGGTTGCAGTGAGTGGAGATTGTGCCACTGCACTCCAGTCTGGGCAACAAGAGCAAAACTCCGTCTCAAAAAAAGAAAAAGAAAAAGTAGTATAAGTAGTATCCTACCTGGCACATATTAGGTACACATAGTAGGTAATAATCATTTGCAAAATACTTACTTTTTTTTTCATTTTGAGACAGGGTCTCAGTCTGTCACCCATGCTGGAGTGCAGTGGCACAATCATGGCTCACTACAGCCTCAAACTCCTGGGCTCAAGTGATCCTCCTGCCTTGACCTCCCAAAGTGCTGAGATTACAGATGTGAGCCTGTATGAATTTCTTTATATCATAAACATTTAAAAGGTCATGAGGCCTATACACTCGCCAGAATGTCTAAAATTATTAATTTTAAAAGAAACAAACTTCAAACCTGACTATACCAAATGCATGAGCAGGGGGAATGTCATACATTGCTGGTAGGAATGCAGAATGGTACAACCGATATGGAAAACAGCTTGGTAGCTTCTGATAAAGTTAAGGCACTTACTCAGTGACCCAATTTTAGGTATTTACCTAAGAGAAAAGAAAACGTGTGCTCACACAAACACTGAACATGAATGTTTATAGTTCACAGGAGTATTATTCATAACTGCCCCAAACTGGAAATGACCCAAGTGTACTCAACCTGGTAAACAGATGAACAACGGTGGTATGCCCATGCAATGGAATACTACTCAGCAATGAAAAAGGAATGAACTACTGACACGGAGAACAAAACGGATGAATCTCAAACATATAATGCTGAGTAAAGGAAGCCAGGGTTAAAAAGCTGTGGTTCCATTTAAATGACATCTGGAAAAGGCAAAATTATCAGTCAGAAACAGATCAATGGTTACCAGAGGCAAGGAGTAGGAGTGTGGGTTGGCTACAAAGGGTGGCATGGGGACACTTATAGGGGGATTGTGGTGGTGGCTGTATGACCATACTCTTCTGCCAAAACTTAGAAAATATACCAACAAGGGTGGATTTTACAGTCTGTAAAATACACCTCAGTAAACCTAACCATGACAGCACAAAGGTTGTGTGCCCTCGCTTCCCTCTCCTGACGGCTACCTCATTTTGCTCCACAGTGAAGCCACTCTCCATACTCCCACTCAGACTAACCCCCTGGAAAAGCTTAGGTACCAGTGCTGCAGAACTGACTCTGCTGTCACTGAGCCAGCTGCCTTCAGCATCATTGGTGAGTTTTAAAATGCTGATGCAGGCCAGGCGCAGCGGCTCACGCCTGTAATCCCAGTACTTTGGGAGGCTGAGATGGGTGGATCACCTGAGGTCAGGAGTTTGAGACCAGCCTGGCCAATATGGTGAAACCCCGTCTCTACTAAAAATACAAAAATTAGCCGGGCATGGTGGCTCACGCCCGTAATCCCAGCTACTCGGAAGGTTGAGGTAGGAGAATCACTTGAACCTGGGAGGCAGAGGTTGCAGTGAGCCAAGATGGCATCACTGCACTCCAGCCTGGGCGACAGAGTGACAGACTCCATCTCAAAAATAAAAATAAGCCGGGCGCGGTGGCTCACGCTTGTAATCCCAGCACTTTGGGAGGCCGAGGTGGGCGGATCACGAGGTCAGAAGATCGAGACCACAGTGAAACCCCATCTCTACTAAAAATACAAAAAAAAATTAGCCGGGCGTGGTGGCGGGCACCTGTAGTCCCAGCTACTCAGAGAGGCTGAGGCAGGAGAATGGCGTGAACCTGGGAGGTGGAGCTTGCAGTGAGCCGAGATTGCGCCACTGCACTCCAGCCTGGGCGACAGAGTGAGACTCCGTCTCAAAAAAAAAATAATAATAAAAATAAATAAATAAATAAAAATAAATAATAAATAAAATGCTGATGCTGTCCGGGCATGGTGGCTCATGCCTACAATTCCAACACTTTAGGAGGCCAAAGCAGGAGGATTGCTTGAGCTCAGGAGTTTGAGGTCAGTCTGGGCAATATAGTGAGACCCCATCTCCACAAAAATTTTAAAAATTAGCTGGGCATGGTGGCGTGCGCCTGTGGTTCTAGATACTCAGGAGGCTGAGGAAGGAGGATAGCTTAAACCCAGGAGGTCAAGGTTCCAGTGGGCTCTGATCACACCACTGCACTCCAGCCTGGGTGACGGAGCAAAACCCTGTCTCAAATAAACAAACACCCTACAGGAGGGAAGTGGCCTCAGGTTGGAAGCAGGCAAGCTGCTGGGCCTGTGATGGGACAAAAACCTATGACTCATCCATGCTTCCTCCTTTCAGGGCAGAGACCAGCAATGGCTGGACCTGCTGAGAGCAGCTGAGGGTGTTCTGGCCACTGCTGGGGCCACTCCATGTGGCCTGCTGACCACTGCCACCCCCTGGTGGTCTCTTATGAAAAAGCATCCTCACCCACCAGCGAGGTGGGGATGAGGGGACAGGGATGCTCCTCCCGTCCCCCTTCCTCCCACCATTCACCTTTCTCTCTTGTCTTCCCAGCTTTCTTCACTCTCTTTCCCTCTCTTTTCCTTCTCCTCACTCTCCTCCCCTCTCTGCTTGTCTTATTGTTCTGCTCCATGATGGAAAGAGCTTTGACCTTAGTTCACTGGGTTAAAACCTGGCTCTGGCATGTATGAGCTACATGACCAATTGAGCCAATTACTAAACCTCTCTGAGTCGGTGTCTTCATCTGGAAATGGGGATAACTCTGGATGGTAAAATGACATAATCCACATAAAACATCTTGCACAGAGCCTGGCCCAATAGATGTTTATTATTATTATTATTACCACTATCATGACTGGCACTTGACAGAGGCTCAACCATTGGTTGCGGTAGTTTGCTCTCTTTATTCTTCACCCCAGCTAACCCAGGCTATATATTAGACTCCAGTGGGTACTCTTAAAAAATATGCATGCGCCAGGTATGGTGGCTCACGCCTGTAATCCCAGCGCTTTGGGAGGTGGAGGTGGGAGCATCGCTTGAGGCCAGGAGTTTGAGACCAGCCTGAGTAACATGGTGAAATCCCATCTCTACAAAAAATAAAAAAATTAGCTTGGCACAGTGGCACACACCTATAGTCCCAGCTACTTGGGAGGCTGAGGTGGAAGGATCGCTGGAGCCCGGGAGATCGAGGCTGTAGTGAAGCATGTTTGTGCACTCCAGCCTGGGCAACACAGTAAGACTCTGTCTCAGGAAAAAAAAAAATAGACCCCCTGCCTCCCCCATCTCCGACCAATTAAATCATTGGTGGTACTTCAGTACAGGCATTGTGTTTTACATTTTTAAAATTAATTTACTATATGTTTTTCACCGTACTCTTTAAAAGCTCCCCAGGAGATACAAATGAAAAACCACACTACGGTGACCACCAGTCCGGGGTTACCTGGGGCTTTCCCAGTTTTAGCCCTGGAAGTCTCATGGCCCAGGAGCCCCCTCCCTGCAAGGCAAACTGAGACACTTGGTTGTCCCCTTTCTAGAAAGGAATGGACCCATATTTTCTGAATCCCAGATCGGGACACGTGGCCTGGGCGCAGATGGCTGAATCAGTTCTGTGAAAGCACCGCTTGGGGCAGTGGGTCACGGAGGCCAAAGGGTCAGTCTGTGGCAGGAGCTGGGTTCAGGGTGGGGAGAGGTGGGCAGGAGAGTGGCTGGCAGTGGCTCAGTCAGACAGGTCCCCGTCGTTGGGCCAGCTGGGGCTCCAGCCACTGGCTGCCCGCTCCATGGCCTTCACCCAGCGGCCCTTCAGCTCCTCCGTCTCAGCCTTGAAGGTGTACAGCTGGCCTGACTGCTGTAGCTGGAAGACCCGAGGATCCCCCTGGGGCCCAACGGTCACCTGGTAGCCCAGCAGGGGGATGGAGGTGTGAGCCCTCATGTCCTGGAGGGAGGAGAGAGCAGTGGGCCACTGTCCCCTGTCAGTCCTACTGCCCCAGATAGCCATCATGAAGGCAACAGCCACGCATGCGCAGCTCACACCCCAAACCCCCATGGGTTAGGGGTGGGCTGGTGAAGGCCATCGAGGAAGAGGAGAGAAGAACTGGCTGCCTCTGAGGGCAAAGCAGTGGTGACCTAGAGTCAGGGCCCAATTCTGAAACCTACTAACCTTGAGATTCCAGGATACCACATCCTCTTTGGGCCTCAGTTTCCCTATCTGACATATGGAGCTAGCAATACTCACCCCTGACCCCCTTCACACACACGCTGTGGGAAGGCCAGGCCCTGATCGGGGGCGGGCAGGTGATGGCCTTACCTGAGGGGCAGCGTAGACGTAGAGCACGAGGGGGTCATCCCGAGGGATCACACACCAGCCCCGGGGGCCGCTCTTGCCCCACTTGTCCCCAATGAGCTGCAGGAAGCTGCACATCAGGCTCTGGTCAGGCATGGCCGAGGACCCTTTCTAAAACCAGAAAGAGGGACTGTCAGGGAGCAGAGCAGCCGCAAGTGCCAGATGTTGGTCTGGGGGCTTGACAATCCCTATCTCCAATCCTTACAGCAGTACTGAATGGAGGGGTCCTTGGTCCTTGAGGCTCAGAGAGGTCCCATCAAGTGTCTGTGGTCACACAGCTAGCCGGCCAGTGGCAGAGCTGCGGTCAAACCCCAGCCTGCCTGAACCTGTCACATGTGTGCCCACAAGGGGCAGGTGCTGGGAGGGTGCCTGGAGTTGCTCCAGGAAACAGAATTGGGCCTTGAGAAGGGGCTGAGCATCTCCAGGAGCAGGCTGTGTTGCCTAGTGGTCAGGGGGGTCCTGGGCCTGGAAGGATGGGGAGGATTGGAAAGGGGGCAGACACCCATGGAGAAAGACCAACTTTTTTTTTTTTTTCCAGACGGAGTTTCTCTCTTGTTGCTCAGGCTGCAGTGCAATGGTGCAATCTCGACCCATTGCATCATTGCAACCTCCACCTCCCGGGTTCAAGAGATTCTCCTGCCTCAGCCTCCCCAGTAGCTGAGATTACAGGCATGGGCCACCATGCCTGGCTGATTTTTTTTTTTTTTAATTTTTAGTAGAGACAGGGCTTCACCATGTTGGCCAGGCTGGTCTCAAACTCCTGACCTCAGGTGATCCGTCCACCACGGCCTCCCAAAGTGCTGGGATTACAGGCGTGAGCCACCGCCTGGCAAAGGCTGGGACCTTCTCCCACCTCCCAGGGACAGTGGGATGTCAACCTGGCCTTCATGAGGGAGGGGCAGTGGACGGTGGCACCGATGCTGGGCTGGTTGACATTGTATTTGTGGTGCCTGGCTGGGCACAGTTGTACCCCCACAGGGGAGCACCTGTGGTGGCAAGTGTGGCTCAGTGAGGCCCCCAGGACAACAGAAAGAACATCTGTGGCTGAGGTCAGAGAGCTGGCTTCTAACTTGCTGTGTGATCTTGGGCAAACCATTCCTCCAGCCCTGGGTCTCCACGGGATAAGACCGACTGGCCCCTGGAGTCCCTTCCGGTTAGAATGGAGTCTCCAATCTGTCCAACCTGGAGCCTCAGTGTCCCCATCTGTAAAATGGAATCAGTGACACCAGCTCTTGTCTCCCTGGGACTGTTGGGGCAGGACATGGGGACGTGAACAGGAGCTGTCCAGAGGGGCCGTACTATTGGATGGGGACATAGAGGAAGTGCAGAAGAATGTGGACTACAGCCTGCAGCCAAAAGGTGCCTCCATTTGGTGACAGGCTCCGCACCGCCTGGGCTGTGGGGAGACGCCTGGTGTCTGCGGGCAGAGAGAGGAGGAGGGAGGGGGGGAGGGTGTGACCACGGCTGGCTTGTTCCTCAGCATTGGACAGTGTCAGCCCAGCGTGGTTGCCGGGCACACATTCCCTGAACAGAGGATGGATGGTGAGCGCGGGGACAGTGGCCCTCACCTCCAGGATGCCCCGCCTCTTGTCCTCCTTGGCCTTGGGCAGCACATTTCCGGTGAGGAATGTGTAGCAGTGGAGGCAGACTCGGTTGGGCCTGTTGTCGTCGTATTTCAGCTCGGCCCGGTAGTCGGAGCACCTGGCACATACCACCTGAGGAGGACACACAGGGGGGCGTGGGGCTGAGACCAGGCACCGGAGGGCTGGGCTCCTGCCTTGGTGGGCAGGTGGGGGCATGAGAGCAACCAGGGACTGGGGGAGGAAAAGAAAGCTTCGAGGGAGGAATAGAGGCAGAGCGGGGACGCTCCCCAGTGCTGGTGAGGCCCAACTGCCTGGAGGCTGCGGTGCATGGGGGAGCTCAGGCTCGGGGCTCTTAGGCTGAGGGTTCAAGACCCGGCCCCCACCGCGAGGGCTGTAACTTCTCTCCCCTCCAGGTTCCCTCTGAGTGAGGGCAGCCGTGAACCCAAGGGGCTTGCCCCAGACAGGCCGCTGGCGTCTGATTCACTTTTCCCAGTGCTATCCTCTCTGCCATCTCACCTGACTCTCCCAAAGACCCCACCAGGCAAGCAGGGCCCAGCTTTTGTCCTCTCCTGACCCTGAGAGCCACACTGTTACCTGGCAGACAGGCCCTCCACAAACAGGGTGTGTCTTTCAAGTCCCACAATTTAGCTTTAAGATTCAGGCAGACTTTGTATTCTGCACCATCATGGAGTCAAGGGTGTTTTCATCTAAAAATGATAGGCTGGTTGTTTTTACATGGGTACTCTGTAGAGCGGGGCCCACTCTCAGCTCACCGCGAAGACATCCCCAAAAGGCTGACATGGATCATGCCGGGAGACCGGGCAAAAGGGGCCTGGGAAGACTCAGAGAGGAACACTGGGTGCCGCAAGGCGTGACTGAGAGAAAGACTTGGCGTTAAGGGGAGCCCAGATGTGGGCGTGGAGATGGAGGGCAGGAGAAAGGGGCAGAGGGAGTGTAGTTCATCAGGCGGCACCAGCCCTCAGGGAGCTCCTCTGTGTGCCCAGCACAGAGTGTGGCCTGGCAGGGACCTGGAGAAGAAGGCCTGGCCCTGCCCCACCCTCACAAGGATTCCCGTCTGGCAGGCAGGGGAGACAGAAACTGGCACCCGAACCACCGAGAGGATGACTCACTGGCTCAGCAGGCACGAAGATCTGCACGGGCACGGGAAACCCACGGTCAGGGCGCAGCCCCACATGGGGGCTTCGGCTACCTTAGGAGCATTTTATTTTTTTATTGGGAGATTTCAATGTTTAAATATAATTAGTAAATATTTTTTCCTCTACCAACATTTAATTTTGAAAAATTTCAAACCGACAAATTGAACGAATAATACAATGATACCACCCACTAGATTCACTAATTATTAACATTTGTGCCACATTTGCTCTCTGTCTCTCTCTATATGTATGTATTTTATTTTTTTCTGAACCATTTGAGGATAAATTACAGTCGTCATGACACCTCACCCTTAAATATGTAGCTGGTGTCTCCTAAGAACAAGGGCGTCCTTCTACCTATCCACGGTGGCATGGTCACACTCAGGAAATTTACTGATGCAATAGTATTATTTTTAATTTTGGGGATGGAGTTTTGCTCTTGTCACCCGGGCTGGAGTACAGTGGTGCGATCTGGGCTCACAGCAACCTCCACCTCCTGGGTTCAAGCGATTCTCCTGCCTCAGCCTCCCGAGTAGCTGGGATTACAGGTGTGCACCACCACCACACCCGGCTAATTTTTGTATTTTTAGTAGAGACGGGGTTTCACCATGTTGGCCAGGCTGTTCTCAAACTCCTGGCCTCAGATGATCCGCTCACCTCGGCCTCCCAAAGTGCTACAGGTGTACCAAGGATTACAGGTGTGAGCCACTGCAACCAGCCAATACAATATTACTATCTAGATATGCTGCATCATCAAATTTCTCCCAATGTTCCCAAGAGCAACCTTGATAGCTTTATTTTACCCCAGAAAGAATCCAAGCAAGGATCATACATTTAATTTAGTTGTCAGAATATTTTCTATCTTAAGCTGGAAGGCAGCTACATGGGTGTTGTTATTCTTTGTGCCTCTTTGTATTTCACTATTTTAAGTAATTTTTAAAGAACTACTTTCAGTCACAAGCGTGAATCAATTCAACTCTTATTTACAGATGTGAATCACCAGGAACAGTAGCCAATCCCCATATCCTTTCTACCTGGCTTTGGGATGTAACTCATCACTGACATCAGAAGGCAGGTGTGTTCCCAGGTCCTAGAAACTGACTCTGTCCTGATTTCAGTTGAACACATTTTGGGGACACCTCCCTGACTGGCCCCAACCTGTCCAGCTAGACTCCTCCAGTCCTCTGGAGGTCATCAAAGACTGAGGTTGCAAAGGGCTTCTCTGTTTGCAGAGTAAACAGAGGGGGTTGTGATGTCAACAGAGAACAGCTCAAGTACAGCAGGTGCTTAAAAAGCAAAGCGAGATCTGCCTCAGATAACTGGGCCTGGGTTGATAAGAGGAGGAACTGGAGTGGACGCAGTTCCCTCCTCAGGAAGCTGGTAGCTCACCTGCACTGGATGTGCTGCCTGAGCTATGGAGGAGGGGGAAAGAAAAAGAGAAGGAGAGGGAAGGGAAAGAATGTTTTTTGGTCGAATCCTCACTGCCACACTGGAGGTAGGTTTCGTGATCCCCATGGTGGAATTAAGGAAACTGAGGCCTGAACCAGTAGGCAGAGTTAGCAACAGAATCCATCAGGTGCCAGGGTGCTGAGGGCTTGCAGAGAAGAGAGGACAGTTAGCCGGAGCAGGTAGAGAAGAGAGGATGACAGGGGTGGGTGAGTGCAGAGTGGGCATGGGCCTGGTGAGGTCCATGCCTCAGGTGGGGCAAGGCCTGAGGGGTACAGGGCTGGATGCCCCTCCCCTGGAACTGGGGACCATTTCCTAGCTCTGGGTCTCAGGGTTGTGGAAAATGATGATAAGGACGCAGGTAAATTCATAGGATCAGCTTCAGGGGTGCCTTCAGTAAGTAATTTAACCTCAATGGGTCTCATTTTCCCATCTAAAAAATGGGAAATAGCAGCCCCCTGAGGTGTGCTGTGAGAGCCAGATGAGGTAATAACACACGCACCTGGCTCAGAGCTAGTGCCCAATGCCACTGGGCTGCATTGGTTGAAGCCAGCAGATTTGGCCAGGATGGGAACAGCAGGACCTGAGCTGGGAGGGTAGAGGCCCAGGTAGGGCAGGTAGAGGCCTAAATGGGACAGGTAGAGGCCTGGGTGACACAGGTGGAAGCCAAGGTGGGACAGGTGGAGACAGATGGAGGCCGAGGTGGGGCAGGTGGAGGCCGAGGTGGGACAGGCGGAGGCCTAGGTAGGAAAGGTAGAGGCCTGGGTGACACAGGTGGAGGCCTCGGTGGGACAGATGTAGGTGACACAGGTGGAGGCCTGGGTGGGGCAGGTGGAGGCAGTGGTACTGGCAGGAGTACTCACATAGCCACAGGCCCGGCAGTGGTGGCGACGGCGCGTCAGGGCGTTGAAGGGCTCCTGGCAGCGCATGCACATGGTCACCATCTTGTCCCGGACCCACTGCGGTGCTCGGAGGCCCAGCTCCTCAGACTGCAGCTGTGGGTTAAGGGGAGTTGGGCAGAAATGGGGCCTTGGTGACCCTCTTCCGCCCATCCTCCCAGGGCCTGGCGCCCTGTGCCCACCTGCTCTGGCAGGGATTCTGTGTGTTGGGCTTCCCTGGGGCTTCTACAGGAAGCTGACTGACCTGATGGAGACCTTATGATAGGTTAGTTACCATTATTCCTATTGTATAAGTGAGAAAACTGAGGCCCAGAGAGGTCAAATGACTCAGCAGTCACCCAGCAAGCCAGAGTTCAGCTCAAATCTGAACTCAAACCACAGATATCCTCCCCAGCCCCCACCCCACTCGCCTTCCATCTTCCCTGAGACTTTAGATTTCTCAGATACTCTCAGACCCAAAGTCCTACTGGCCCTGCAGCTGGAGCTGCAGAGACGTGAAACCCTTCCCCAAGACAGCTGTGCAGACAGGCTCTCAAAGGAAGCTTTGCTAAAGGGGAATGCTCAGGCACTGAGTCAGGGGATGCACTGGGAGGGCTTCCCCTGGTCCCTTCAGTCTCTCCTGGCAGATGACACTCCCTCTCCCTCCGAGCTGGTATAGGCAGAACAGAGAGGGAACAAGCTCTGTTTGGGTTGGTGGCTCCAGCAAGGGATGAAAAAGGCTTCATTTACCTCCTGCTCCTGGGTGTCTCCCTCAGGCCCCTGGGCCGCAGCCTTGAAGGTTTCATTCCGCTTCTCGATTTGGTCAATGGCTGCTTGGAAGGCCTGGGGTGCAGGGAGGGGGAGGGTCAGGGCTTGAGGTGTGGAAGGGAGGGGTTGCTCCTCTGTCCATCCTTCCGCGCATGCAACAGACAGGGCTGAAAGCCCACTGGGTACCAGGCGCTGGATTCTACACACACGCGGGCTGCCTTATCGAAGGAGAAACTACCAGCCCCAGGTTACAGTTGTAAAAACTGAGGCTCAGAGAGGGTAAGTGACTGGCCCTGGACTGCCCAGCTAGGCAATGAGAAGCAGCAAGATAGGAACCCAGATCGGTCTCCAAACTACCACGGAGCAGCTCCTGAGGAAGAGCAGGGAGCAGCTGGGCACACGCAGGTGTGGGAGCGTGCACACACACACATGCACGCACACACACGCACGCACACACACAGACACATACACACAAGCACGTACATACACATGCATACACGCAAACACACGCACATACACACAAACACATGCACACACATGCATGCACACAAACACACATATACACACATACATGTACACACACATGCATGCACACAAACACACAGACACAGATATGCACACACAGATGCACACACATGCATACACACATGCACACACACACACACACACATGCATACACATACCACTCCCTCCCCTTCAGCCCAAATAGGCTAGGGAGAATCCCAGGAGCTTCATCAAGATAGCCCATTACCGTGAAAGAAAAAAAAAAAAAGAAAGAAAGAAAGGAAAAAGACTCCCGGAAGCCTCGGAGCGTTCCCCTACCTGCATCCAGGAAATCATTTCCTCCTGCGACCTGCTCGGAAAGTGAACGCAGGTGTTGAGGAGATCAGCCCCTCCCAGTTTTCCCGCCTGGCCCTGGGCCGCCACCCCAGCTCCTTTACCGGGCTTGCAGCTCCAGGGTGCGCTGCTTCCCAGACACCAGGAAGGAGTGGGGGAACTCAGCATCCATCAGCTCCCGCACCTGCCAAGAGGAGGGAGGCAACCAGTTCAGACTCGTCATAGCCCGGGTCCCAGGCACAGCACTGCGGAGGGGACGGACGTGGATTGTGCCCAAGGGACAATTCAAATTTGAGAGACAGGGATGCAGAGCTTGTTCGCCACCTCTCTAATCCTGTTGAGCCAAGCAAATGCCCCTGCAACTGGGCCTCGCTCCAAGCAAATGGACCTATGGCTCCTGGAATTTTAGCAGCAGCTAAGTTGACCCAGTGTGACGTGGAGATGACAATTTTTGACAATGGATTCAACAAAAAAGGAAATTAGATTTCAAAACTGGATAAGTATATGAGGTTCATTATACCATTTTCTTGGCTTTAAAATTTTCATAATAAAACATTAAAGAAAATACCCTTGGCCGGGTGCAGTGGCTCACGCCTATAATCCCAGCATTTTGGGAGGTCAAGGCGGGTGGATCACTAGAGGCCAGGAGTTTGAGAACAGCCTGGGCAATATGGTGAAACCCATCTCTTCTAAAAATACAAAAAGTAGCTGGACATGGTGGTACATGCCTGTCATCCCAACTACTCGGGAGGCTGAGGCACAATAATCTCCTGAACCTAGGAGGTGGAGCTTGCAGTGAGCTGAGATTGTGCCACTGCACTCCAGCCTGGGTGACAGAAGGAGACCCTGTCTCAAAAAAAAAAAAAAAAAAAAGAAAAGAAGAAGAAAATAATCTTCACAGCAATCTTGGGAAGCAGATACTATCATCCTCATTTAGGATATGAGGAAATGGATGCTCAGAGAGGGCAAGAGAGCTGCCTGAGGTCACACAGCACCTAAGGGGCAAAAGAAGGATTCCACCCCAGGTTTTCAGCCCCCAAGGGTAAGATGGAAGAACATCTATTTCCATCCTACCCCCAGAGTCCTGTAAGCACACTTCCTTCAGACGGTGTGGAGAGAGATTTGCAAAGAGAACCGAAGACACAGGCCGAGAGCACAAGAGCCTCTGTGTGGGGGAACTTTGCTGCCATTAAATTCCTCGAACACTTGAGCTCCTCTGCTGCTTCCCATGTGGTAGTCAGGCCTTTGCACACTTCCAGGGCAGCTCACCATAACCCAGACAGCACTGAGTACAAGCACATCTTTCTTCAGGTTAGGCCTAGTCTGTAGCCTCACTCCCCAGTCTTTGCCTTAGAAGGGGCTGATGTGATTTGGATTCGATGCCCTTGGCAATGGGGAGGCGGTCATGTGGAAAGAGGTATTTGAGAAAGAGCCAAATATCTCTTTGTGTGCAAAGGATGACAGGCTGGATCTGGGCCAAATGGGACAAACCTGTAGCCCAAAGGCCAGTTAGGAAGCAACATCATAAATGGTCCTGGCCTGCCCAGGTGCACTGGAGAGACAGAAGAAGTTTCTAATTGTGTCAGGGAGAGGGGAAAGGGAAAAGAAGGGAGAAATCCAAGGTTTGCAGTCCAGAAGCGGGAAGAAATATCATGCTTTTGGCAGAAAAAAGGGAACTGGGGGCTCCTGACCTGAGGGTCCAGGCTGCCCCTGGGATGTTCATACAGAGGCTTTCAGCTCCCCAGCAGGTTTCAAGAAGAGTTTCCAGAACTCCGCTAAGCCGAGCCTCAACCACTTTCCCCAGGGCTGGGTCAATTCAGTCCCCTGCTAGACCATACAGTACCTTTGTAGTAATTAGAAAAGGACAGCCTTCCTCAAAACACTTTACTGACATCTGTTGGCAAACTGGCATAATACCTAGATATTGTTGGAACAAGACATTTGACTGCCATCTGCCGGACAATTCTCACTATAAATATACCATCTATGATATTGTATCATAGTCTGCTAATCTGCAGTTGGCTGCAGAAGACGTCCTCTTAGACGAGGTATCCTTGTGCAGTTTACAACCTGCACAACTGTACGTGGAGCCCCTAGGTATATGTGTCCACACCCCTTCCTTCTTCCCAGGCTGGCCCTGTGTGAGATGGCAAAATACTAAGACCAAGTCAGACCTTGGAGAGAATCAGCTGCTGTGAACTAGGCCTCCCTGACCCCTAGGAAGGAGGAGGCCAGGGAGTCATAGGCCAATAGGAACCATCATGATGGTCAAAGGCAAGATTTGCCTCCAAATCTCAGACTCAGAAAATGGTCCCTGCACAGAAGTAGGGTGAGTGGACAGCTCTGCACTTGCCAAGCCCGTGCCTTCCAGGAGAGGGCGCTGTGCGGCTGCTGGAGTATCAGACCTGCTCTAGCCGAGACTAGCAGACTCCAGAAACCCAGCACACACAGGGCCCGTGAGCTCTCAGCACACACCCAAAGCATCTGATGCTCTCAGGCTCGGCTCTCTGTTTTCTCTCTATGACTCTGTTTTGGTTTCTATATTTCTTAGCCTTCCCATTTGTCAATCTCTATTTTCCTATGCCTGGGTCTCTGACAGTACTTTGGCAGGGCTACCCGTCTCCATTTCTCTGTCTGTAGCTCTCTATAAACCTGCCTTTCTCAGCCTCACTCACCAAGGACTCCAGACATACAAGCCTGCACACGCCCTGGTCTATGTGACATTCTGGCCCCTTCAGGATGGAAAGCTAGATGCCAGGGTCGGGGGTGCACTCTTTTTTTTTTTAAATTTTATTATTATTATACTTTAAGTTTTAGGGTGCACTCTTAAAAGACTTCAGTCAGCTCAGGTGTGGGGGTGAGCTGTGAACCCATGTTCCCTCATCAGCCTTCATCATTCCCAGGCTGCACCCCACCCCCAGGCCCTGGATTGCTCCAGATGCCAGGCAACCCCAGTCAGGAGCAGGGGCGGGGCTCTTTTGCCGGGGGCTCTGGAGGGTAGAGCATTGTGGTTCAACTCCTGCCTGCACCTCCCTTCTGGAGCTGAAGGGGGTAGGGGTGATGGTGAATAGGAGAGTGACAAGATGGGCCAGACCGGACCTCTGCTTCTTCCCGTCCCAGCCCTCAGGACACACCAGGACTCAGGAGCCAGCAGAGAGGGGCGGTCAGGAAGCTTCTCTGGCTGTGTCCTCCACGATGCCAGAAATTCCACCATAGGCTTGAACCCTCTGGATTGAAGCCTTAATAAGCGACAGCAGAGCGTGGTGGTCAGATGCAGAAGCGCCAGCCTTCGCTACACCTGCATCTAAATCCTGGCTTGGTCACTCAAACTAGCATTTGCGATATGACCTTCAAGCAAGTTACTTAAGATAGAAAGGTTTTCTAGGGCCTTGGTTTTCTCATGTTTAAAAATGGGATTAACTACAGATACATTCACACACAGGCAGGCTGTACCAGGCTATTCACTGCAGCCTCATTTGCAGCTGCTGACAACTGAAAACGATTTAAGTGTCTCTCAGCAGAAGACTGGTTGAAGAAATTCCGGTGCATCCGCACAGCGGGACGCAATGCAGCTGGGCAGAAGGATGAGGAAGCTCTCAAGTACAGGGACACCTCAGTCTCCAGCATTTGCAGTTAGTTAAAAAAAAAAAGCAAAGTGCGAAAAATGTGTAGAGTATACCACTGCTTCTGGTATAAATGAGGAAACAATCCTATTATATATTATTTGTTTGCTAGGCGAAGACCACCTCTGGAAGGCCTCACAAGAAGCAAGGGTTGCCTTCAGGAAGGGGAACTAGGGGATGGAGTGGGGAGGAGACTTTCATTGTATATATTTTTTATATTGTTTGACTTTAGAATGTATATAATCTGTATTTTTTAAGTACTAAAATTAAAATATTTTTAAAAGATAAAAAACAGGCTGGGTGTGGTGGCTCAAGCCTGTCATCCCAGCACTTTAGGAGGCCAAGGCAGGTGGATCACTTGAGGTCAGGAGTTTGAGACCAGCCTGGGCAACATGGTGAAACCCCATCTCTCCTACCAAAAATACAAAAATTGGCCGGGCGTGGGGGCCCGTGCCTATAGTCCCAGCTACTTGGAAGGCTGAGGCAGGAGAATCACTCGAACCCAGGAGGTGGAGGTTGCAGTGAGCCGAGATTGTGCCATTGCACTCCAGCCTGGGCAACAGAGTGAGACTCCGCCTCAAAAAAAAAAAAAAAAAATTCCAGAAGATTCTAACAGCCGCTGCATCATGGGGCTGTTAGGAGGATCTGATGGTTCCCCCCATGGGGACACCCAGTCAATGGGCTCCGTGATGGACTGCTGGCCCTGCTCATTTGCCGTAATCTCCGGATGAGGTAGATGGGGACACACACAAGCCAGCCGCTGAGGTGACACTGGAGACCTTTCCTACTCAAAACGTGGTCTGTGTTCCCACAGTATCGGCATACACTGCCCAGGATGTGTCTCATTTCATTTAATTCTCACAGTCCTGCAGGTGGCGTCAGTTGTCAGCCCATCTTAACTGGGAGCTGGTCAGAAATGCAGGATCTCAGGCACCCCCCACCCAGACCTCCTGATTCAGAACCTGCATTTTCACGAGATGCCCAGAGGATTCGCGCACACATGAAAGTTTTTGAAGCAGTGGTATAAACAGTAGGGAAAGCAGAGAAAGGCCAAGCTGGCTCATGCACTGCCGCAAAGGGAGGGCCAGACCTGTGGGAAGCTGGGAAGGACAGGGCAGGAGGGCTAGGAGCCCAGAGGGGAGAGCCCCACACTCTTCCATCTCCACGTTTGCCCAGGCCCTGCAAGGGTTTGGTTCTCTGATTGAGAACATGGTGGGCCCCTCCTCTTACTCCCTGTAGTCAGTCCCACCCTTGAGGTGGAGCCCAGTGGTGTTTAGGGGGCCTCTTACCTTCATCCCGGCCACATCGATGCGGGTCCTCACCTGGAACTGGGCACCCACCTGGATCACCCTGGGCACACAGTAGAGCAGCATGTTGTTGAACTGCAGGAGACACAGGCGTGAGTGGCCCATGGCAGAGGCAGGGAGGATGGCTAGGTGGGGTTTCCCTGAGGGTGGGCTGAGCATGGGCTGAGCACCACTGGACCCCCTCCTCTTTGAACACACTCTGGCCAGCCCGCTCGCAGGACATCACAGGTGATGATGTAGGTGATGAGGAAGGGGCTGTCAAGCTCCCAGTTCCCCTAGGATGGTTACTGAAGGGTCACCCTACAAGGGACCATAGCAGACCTCAGAAACCTACAAGGCCTTTCTCAACAGGGGCTCAGGATGACAGGGGTTTACAAGAGGTTACAGCTCTGTCCCCCAGACCTCCAGGCAGGACCACCTTTCCAGATCTCAGGAGATCCCCCAGCTTCTTCCGTGCAAACCCAGGGCAGTTCTTCCTAGTAGCTAACCTTACTCCGTCCTGCTGTGTACTCTCTAGAGCACAGATTAATACCACAGGCTTTGGAGCCAGACTGGGTTCAAACTCTGACTCTGTTGCTTCCTAGGACATGTCTGGGAAACCTGTGGGTTGGAAATCTCTGAGGCTTGGAGGCAGCAGGTGACCTGTCCAAAGTCATCTGGGTGCCAAAGCAGAAAAAGACAGAGAAGTGGTCTCTTCCCTGTCCCCCTGCAGTGCCAGGTAGAGGCCAGGCAGCATGACTCGGGCCAGAGTGGCCCATGGACTTCCCTCCCCAGTGTGGAGAGGAGCTCCCAGCACCCTCCTACCAAGAAAAGGTAGCGCTCCATGGGGTCGTTGCGGCGGAAGGAGATCTTGAGGACCGGGCCCTCACGGAGCAGGGTGTTAGAGGGGTCTACTATGTCGTCCTCGAGGCCCAGGCGCTGGTACACCCCCCACAGGTCCTGCAGCCGCTCCTAGGGGGTTGTGGTGCATCCTCAGCCAAGTCTGGGCAGGGCTCACCTGCTTCTGGAAGGCTTGCCTTGTGGGGACGGGGACTGGGGTGTGAGAGCGAGGGCAGCAGTGGGATAGGTGTCATGGGTGGGACCAGGCTGAGACCTGCAGGGAGGGGGACAGGGCTCCAGGAGAGGGCGGGCTGCTTACCATCTCAGTGATGGCTGCATTGGAGTGCTGGGCAGCTGAGAAGATCATATCCAGGGCTTCTGAAAGGGACAGGGCCAGAGTTTATTCCCTGAGAATCTAGGGCTGGTGGCTGGGGCAGGAGGTCCTTGAAGTTCAACAGAGGGCCCTCAGGACCGGCCATGACAGCTCCCCAGGAGCAGCCCTGCCTGTGCAGCCCAGCCATGGGGTGTCTGAATGGCAGGAGCCCCCCAGGGCTGAAAGACTGGAAGCCACTGAACGTTAGCCATTAGGTGTTTGGCATTGGTGACTCTCACTGCTCCCCAAAACAAGCCAGACCTAGAGGGTATAACGGAAGGAGCATGGGCTTTGGCATCATATAGGCATGGGTTCAAATCCCAGTTCTGCTACTTTCTGGCTGTGTGACCTTGAGCGAGTCACTAAACCTCTCTGGGCCTTAGTGTCCTCATCTGTGAAAAATGGCTAATGGTATGGATAATGTCTATGAAGTGCCAGTGGTTGACGTTGATGACCGATGGTCGTCAAAACCATTTTAGCAGGAGCTCAATAAGTATATGGGAATGGCTTAGGCCTCCCCAGCCCCCTGGGACCCCTGGGGGTGTCCTCACTCTGGGCATCGGCCCGGTCTGGGGCCTGGGCTGGCAGCTTCTGGACGTACTCCTTGAGCAGCAGCTCGTAGCGTGGAATTCTCTGCACTGGTTCCAGCATGTGGTGCTGCAGGGTCAGGCTGCCCGAAGCCTCGCTGCTCTTGGGGAGGGATGGGGGAGCAACACGGACAGGGTGAGAGAAGGGAGGTGGGTCAGGCTGCCCCTGAGGGCAAGAGGAGTAGGCAGGGGCCTATGGAAGCAGCTGAGCCTGAGAGATGCCCTCAATCACTCAAGGCAACCTGAGCCACTGCACGCTGGGAGTGGCAATGCTGACTCCAGCCCTCCCCCAGCCTCACCTGGATGCGAGTGAGAACCTCCTGGAAGAGTGGAGACTTGTCGGTCCAGGTGGCCAGCAGCTCAGCCGCTCGCTCAAAGTTCTTGACATACTCACTGTACATCTTCAGGAAGGGGGCCAGCTTCTGGATCACGTCACCGATGCGGGGGTTAGCTGTCCTGCGGGACGGGCACAGGGATTGCCCTCAGCCTAGAGACCTCCTCTCGACTCTAGGTAGGGCCAGGTGAGGCCAGGCTCTCTGAATCCCCCAAAGCAACCTTTCCACGGCAATTCTGGGTGTGGGCGGGGCACGGGGGTGTCATCCTCACATGCGCCCCTCTACTCCTTAGACCGTGAGCCTCTTGAGGCCAAAGGCTATTCTGGTCCCAGGTTGGCCTCATCCACAAGGCCCAGCACAGTGTTGGGCCCACAGCAGGTGTTCAGTAACTGCTCAGTGCTTCATTATGTAACAATAACGAGGGCCACCTGCCAAGCACTACCCAGGCCAGGATGCATGTCTCATTCCATGTAATTCTCACAACCCTGCAGGTGGGGGCGGCCACTAGCCCATCTTAGAGGGGAGGAAGTGGAGGCTCGGAGGGGTAAGAACTTCTCCAGGATTGGCCAGCCACAGTGGCTTACACCTGTGCTCGCAGCACTCTGCGAGGCCTGAGGCAGGCAGATAGGTTGAGCCCAGGAGTTCAAGACCAGCCTGAGCAGCATGGTGAAACCTCATTCCATGCCCCTCACACTGAAAAAAAAAAAAGTATATATATGTGTGTATATATATGTATATATGTGTGTATATATGTATATATGTGTGTATATATGTATATATGTGTATATATGTATATATGTGTATATATGTATATATGTGTATATATGTATATATGTATATATGTCTATATATGTATATATGTGTATATATGTGTGTGTATATGTATATATGTGTATATATATGTATATGTGTATATGTGTATATATGTATATATGTGTATATATGTATATATGTGTATATGTGTATATATGTGTATATATATGTGTATATATGTGTATACACACACACACACACACACAGAACTTTTCCAGGATCATTCCATGGTAGGGCCTGCTAGAGTAGAGCAGCAAGGAGCCATGGCCTGGGAGTGAGGCTTCCTTAGCCCGACTCCCGGGATGCACAAATCATGCTAGCTGTGTTCCCAGGTAAGTCAATTAGCCTCTTCGTACCCTAATTTTCTCATTGAAAAAAACTGGAATGATGGCAGGCGATCTCGTAGGGTAATTTTTCTTTTCTTTTCTTTTCTTTTCTTTTCTTTTTTTTGTTTTTTTAAGTCAGGGTCTGTCTGTGTCACCCAGGCTGGAGTGCAGTGGCACAATCATGGCTCACTACAGCCTCGACTTTCCGGGCTCCAGCAATCCTCCAACCTCAGCCTCCCGAGTAGCTGGGACTACAGGTGCCTGCTACCACGCCCGGCTAAGTTTCGTATTTTTGGTAGAGATGGGGTTTTACCATGTTGCTCAGAGTGGTCTCAAACTCTTAAGCTCAAGTGATCCACCCGCCTTGGCCTCCCAAAGTGCTGGGATTACAGGCGTGAGCCACCGAACCTGGCTATTATTTTCTTTAAAAAAAAAAAAAAAAAAACCAGTTTATTATAAATGTTTTAAGCAATCAATACATCACTAGGTTTAACAATTACTAACATTGTTCTTTGCCAAAGATCTTAAAGGACATCCTAGACTTCGTGGCAAACTATATAAGGCAAGTAACTTCACTGCTAAATGCTTTAGTGGCCATCTCTGAAAACAAGAGGGTTTCTTGCATAACCATGATGCCGTCATCACACAGCAGGCTGATGTGAAGACCGAGTGAGTTAATAGATGGAAAGCCCAAGGCCAGGCGTGTAGGAAGCCCTCAGTTGGCACTGGCTATTTTCACTGTCCCATAGTCACTTGGTCACTTGGCTTGGCCAGGGCCTGATCCACCCCTTTCCCCAGGAAGCAGTCTGCACACACACAGCCTCTCAGCGCTCATTCACCCAAGCTCCCCACTGTGCGGTCAGACTGAGCCCCGGGCAGGCAGGGCCACACGACAAGGGCCTGGGCCCAGGAGGCTGAACCTAGCGCCCTGGGGGCTCCCCACCTCCACCTGGCCAGGGTTGTGTGGTCTGAGGCCTCAGGGGCTCCTGGTGGACCTCACCAGTCGTCCAGGCGCCGCTGCAGCTCTGGGAGGAAGAACTGAGAATGGAACTGATAGATGGAGGAGATGTTGGAGAAGATGACCCTGACCACATCCTCCGGGAAGGCCTTGCTGCTGCGGGCCGTCCTCAGCAGCTCCTGGAAAAACACCTGTAGCCGCCACCACTGGTCACTCACTGCAGTGACAGGGAGCCACCCACACATCAGCCCGGGGGAACTAGGGTCCCACCCAGCCTACTGCACGCTTCCACCCTCCTGATCTCCCGGCATCCTCACAGCAACCCCGGGAAGAGAAGGCAGGGGAGGTTGTGTTCTGGCCACTTTACAGATGAGCAAGGCAAAGCCTAGAGAGCTGATGAATGCCATAAACAGGCCCAACTTGCAGAGGTCTTGGACTTCATCAGACTAGAGCTCCCTGCGACGATGAATAACCCTCTAGCCTTAGGGCTCCTTAAAAACTATGAAAGATAAGATCGTTGTGAGGTTGTGGGCATTGAGATGACAGATGAGGATACTGTGCAGGCCCACAAGGGCCAGCTGGTGTGTTCTCTGCTATACGGGGGCCAGCCTGGGCACCACGGGCAGAATGGGGAGTGCTGCTAATAAGACCTCCTGATTCTACCCCAACCCCAGCCGTTGAGGTTAAAGGGCTAAGGCTTCCTGGAGTCAAAGCCAGGGGTTCTGACTCAGCTCTCGTGAGCAGGGTGGGAAGGCTGAGAAGGGCTGGGGTGAGGAGACCCAGGGCTGGGGCTCTGGAGGAGGGCGTCCTGGCCACTGGCCTGGTCCAGCAGGTGGAGGCGTGCCACATAGGCCTGCTCCGTCTCCAGCAGCTCCTGGACGATCTTCTTCTCTGGTTCCTGCGGAGGATTGGAGGGGAGAGAAGGAGAAAAAGGGGACAGACAGCTTTGGTCTCCTCTGATGGGGACCTCGGTTCAGTCTCCAAAGTTGCTGCAGTGACGCATACCTCCCGGGATTCATGCCCTCCCACAGTGCATCTGGTCCGGCCCTGGGATGGCTTTCACAGAATGCAGCTGAGTAAGGCTGTGCCAGTTCTCAGCCTTAGCCTTAAGAGGCCTGGAAGCTTCTACCTGTGCTGTCTTGGGAGCTGTGAACCACTACATCAAGGGGTCTGGCAGCTCTGATAGGGAGACCTCATGGACAGGCCATGTGGAGAGGAGAGGCTTGGAGAATACACGGAGAAAGAGCCCAGCCCTGCCAGCATCCCAGCTGAGCCCAGTCTTCCGGCTGTCCCTGCCCAGGTACCAGACTTGCGAGCTGAGCTGTCTTGGGCATTCTAGCCCCAGCCATCCTCTGACTGCAGCTACTTGAGAGATCCTGTTAGGAACTAAACTGTGTCCGCCAACCAAATTCCTGTGTTGAAGCCCTAACCCCCAATGTAAGTGTATTTGGAGATGAGGCCTTGGAGGAGGTAATTGAAGTTAAATGTGATGATAAGAGTAGGGCACTAAACTGGTAAGATTAATGTCAGAAGACGAAGACACGCCAGGGATGACAAAGAAATGGCCATGTAAGGACACACTGAAAAAGTGGCTGTCTTCAAGCCAAGAACAGAGACCTCCGCAGAAACCAAACCTGCTGGCACCTTGAACTTGGCCTTCCAGCCTCCAGCACTGTGAGAAAATAAATGTCTGGTGTTGAAGTCTGGGGCATTTTGTTACGGCAGCCCAAGCAGAATCACACAGACCCCCAAGTGAGGCCAGTAGAAAAACCACCCAGCAGCATCCCAGTCAACTCACAAAATGTGAGAAACAATAAACAGTTACATTCAGCCCCTACATTTTTTTTTTTTTTTTTTTTTTGAGATGGAGTCTCGCTCTGTCACCCAGGCTAGAGAGGAGTGGTGCGATCTTGGCTCACTGCAACCTCCTCCTCCTGGATTCAAGTGATTCTCCTGTCTCAGCCTCCTGAGTAGCTAGGATTACAGGCGCCCACCACCATGCCCGACTAATTTTTGTATTTGTAGTTGAGACAGTGTTTCCCTATGTTGGCCAGGCTGGTCTCGAACTCCTAACCTCAGGTGATCTGCCCACCTCGGCCTCCCAAAGTGCTGGGATTACAGGTGTGAGCTACTGCGCCCAGCCAGCTGCTACATTTTTGAGAGGTTTGTTCAGCAGCGATTGAAAACCAGGACACATTATTATAACCACTATCCCCATTTTACAAATGAGGAAACTGGCACAAAGAGACTCAAGTGACTTGCCCAAGGACACACAGTTAGTAAGAGACGTGCTGGGATGTGACTCCAGGGAATTTGGGTGCACAGTATCTGCATGCCAACCCTTGAACGCTGCAGATGAGAAAACTGCAAGCCACAGAAGAGATCAGACTGGGCTTTCGTCTAAGGGCAGGACAGTTCACACTCAGACCTCTACTTCTAGGTTGAGATTGTTGTCTCCTCCAGTGGGTAAGAAGAGTATCAAGTTCACAAGATGGCGACTGTTCCAAGCTGTGTGGCCTTGAATAAGTTTCTTAAAACTGTCTGTGTTTCAACTTCCTTGTCCAAAAAACTCCTACACAGGGACTCGCGAAGTAATCCAGCACGGTGCATAGCAGGCAGTTAGTGAATCAAAGGCCATTAAGCATGGGGAAATCTAACTCCCAGCTGACCTCTGATCACACAATACCCCCACCTGGGGAACTGCTGGCTCTGGCTAGGGAAGAACGCATAGAGGGGAGGTCAGGGAGAGCTTCCCACCCCAGCACCCCACACCTCTACCCCAGCCCTCAGGCACCTGCGTCCCCAATCCTGAGAGGGTCACAGGCTGGCAAGATTTCCTCCAGGCTCCGCTGGACAGCTTGTTCTTCAGGGAGTTCAGGTACCTCCTGCTGACTGTCCTGGGCTCAGACCCCACGGCCTCCCCGACATTTGTCTCCTCCCATGGTCCTGGGGACTCGGGAGGGCTGCACTCAGGGCGGTGATGCGCGTCCTCTAGCCTGTGGCCTCTGGGTGCTGCTTCTGGGGTCCTGAGGAGAAGAGACAGACCTGAGGGCTTCCTCCCTGGAGAACAGGGAAAACAGCAGCAAGTCCCTGGTGTGGATTTGGGTTGCTTGGTGCAAATCCCCAGTGCAGGGGCCCCTGGGTGCCTGGCTTTCTTTGGAAACATGCTAAGTAAGACTTTCAGTTCTCTCCCAACACATTCTTGGAGGGAACTCAGTCAGGGTGGACTGTATTTTATCTTCTGGGGAACTACATACTTCCTTATTTAAAATGAAGCTACAGTGTCCAGGAATCGTTTCTGTATATAGGGGTTTTTAAGTGGTACCCCCTGGGTTATCCTCACCTTTGGACCTCACCTCTGTTTTCAGTTTCCACATCAGTAACCTATACATCACGGGAAGGTAGGAGCCACAGAACAGTATAAAGTGAGAGCAGGCCTGCAAAAGCTGGGGCTTCTCAATGGGATCAATACCCTCCACATGTCCAGAAGCAGAGACAGCCAGCCCAGCAGCAGATTCTCTGTTCTCCCAGGGATGGGCCTTCGTAGGACACCTTTATTACCCTGTGTACTGGGTTCTGCAAGCCAGTCAAATTCCTTAGATAACAGGGCCCACCCTTGCTGAATATACCCAGCGTTGCCCTCGGTGTGGAAGGGCTCGTGATGACAGCATAGGGCGGGCATCCTTATGAGAAAGACAGGCCAGGAAATGGAAGGCCAAACAAATACGAAATCTCCAAAACTCCACGAGAAAGCTTTTCATTACCCATATTTTGCAGTCAAGGAAACTGAGGTCTTGACAGGATAAGTAACATGCGGCTCGGAAGTGGCAGAGGTGGGATTCAAATCAGGTGACTGCTTCCTGAGCCTTCACCCTAACCTGCCCCTCCCCATTTGAGCAAAGGAGAAACAGGTCCGCAGAGTCAAAGTGACTTGCCCCAAGTGACACATTTGGGTTTGTGGCAGCGAAAGCATTGGGACCTAGTGCTGTGTGGCTACTCCCAGGCTCTCCCACCCCTCCCTGGCACCCCAGTCCCTGGTTTCTCAGCCCATGGGTCTGCAGCTCATGGGCGTAGCTGGTTCTTAGGCTTTCTGTTCTACATTTGGTTTCAGGTTCTGCATTTCTGTTCTAGTGCCCCTGGCCAGCTTCTGTTTCCTCTTTACCCCTCAGTTTCAGATCAGCTGAGGTGCTGGAGACCTCATAAGGAAGCCCAGGCCAAGGCAGTCGGCATGGGTCCCCTCACTCAGTAAGGAGTGGCTCTCGATGCCTGCTGGGACCTAACTCCCGTCTAAGGGCTGCCCGCTCCTGCCAGGGGTGTCGCCTGGGTAGAGCACAGCATGCTGAGGGGCTCCACCCAGGTGTGCCTAGTCCATGTCAAGCATGTTGAGTGAGGTGGTGCCATCCACCCACACCCAAGGGGGTGGTGGGCCAGGAAGGCGGCACCCAAGAGCTGTCTTTGGTGCTGAACAGGACGAGCTTGGCAAAGACCCTGGGAGAGGCAGGGGAGAATCACCCAGCTCAGGAAGTTGAAGACTTCTAGGTCTACATCTATTGCCATCTCCACCCTGAAGCCTACAGGAAACGTTGCCCGCCATGAGTGCCCTCAATACAGCATCCGGGCCAGTCCTAGGACATCTACTGTCTACAACCTTGCATCATGGTTATCGCATGAGCTCAGCATCCAAATACAGAAACTTCTTCATCCTCTACAGTTCCTGTAGGATGCTGTGCTGTGCTGCCCACCTCCCTCCTTCAGGAGTGAGGCCTCCCCACACCATCCCCACCAGCTGCTGGTAGTACTGGGGGCTGACGGGTAATTTATTGGCTGAGTCCCTCTCTGGGAATCACTCTCTGGAAGAGAGAGCTGCCTCACTCAGAGTCTCTTGTCCAGTCCACATGGAGATACAAATACCCAGCCCTCTTCCTCAGCTGGAACAACCAAGAGGCATCCCAGCTCCAGAGCTCCCTGGGACAGGCTGAGGCCTCTGTGGCAGGCGCACTGCAGTTCAGCGTCTCCCCCTGCCCAGCCCTGCTTCCCTCATGCCCACAGCTGTTGTTCGCAAAAGCTCTCCCTGATAAACCACCTGAGGCAAACCTCCATCTGAGTCTATTTCCAGAAAACCCTAACTGGGACAGCCCCTAACACAGTCCTGAGCTTAAGAAATGCCTGCAGAATGGATTGATGCCACACATAACACACAACACACACATACACACACGCACACGCGCACACACACAAACACACATGCTCCCAGGGCTACCAATGACTCCACGCATCTGGCCCAGCCTTTTCCCTCCAGACAGACGCCCCAGCATTGCCCCAGATACTTAACTTAAAGCACTTGGCATCCTCACCCCTCTGTGTCTCCATTTCCCCATCTATAAGATGGGAACAGAAACAGAATCTACCCCTGTTAGGCTGTTCGATGATAAAATTAAGTAAGTAAGGAAATGAACTTAGAGTAGGGAGTGCCCCATCAGTAGGCTGCCCATACATCTTGGTTTGCCTCCTATGGTCCCAGCTTTACCTGTAATGCCTCCCCCACAACCACCACATTTTATTTGGCATTTACTTTCAGTTTCAATTGTGTGCTGAGTGATAAATTATATGGTTATCCTAATCATAGAGAGTGAATGCTTGGTGAGTATCAGCTACTTTTTCTGCGAGGTGCTGGCAGGCACTGGGTGGGGTCCTGTGCCCACACACAGGCTTCGATCTGCCCATGCCTGCTCGTAACCACACCCATCTGGACTCTCCCAACACATACTGGCACTCTCACCCCTGCCTGGCTCCTGGTGTCCCAACGACACTCTCCCATGCTCCAAGGAATCTGTGACCGAGGAACGCGGGGCTGCCCCTGCGGGAGGAGGGTGCGGCGCAGGGCCCAGGGAGAGAGCTGCCAGAAAGGCTGGAGGGTGGCTGCCAGCCCACCATGGTGACCCTCCCACCCCAGCTGCCCATACCTGCTATTCTCAAACACAGTGACCAGGTTGGACACAGATGCCAGCTTCTCCTCACTTGCCCCCTTCATCCTGCCGGTTTCCAAGGTGGATCTCAGCTACCCTCGAAGCAGAGAGAGAGGCCTCCAGCCAGCACGCTCAGCCGCGCTGGCCTGGGACAGATAGGCTAAATCACCCATGAATCTGTTCTGATCTTTCTTGAGGGCTCAGCAGGTCTGCTCTTGGCTTCAGAGTGAAGAAAGAGGAAGTGGTCCCAGAGCCACAGCCCTGCAGGGGAAAGGCCAGTGCTCCTGCAGTGGGAGGAGCCTGCCCGGGCCCCACCTCTCCCTCAGGGGGGCTGACCTTTCACACCTGTAGACCCCCATTCCAGAAGCCACCTAAGAGGTGGCAACAGGGCCCAGAGGTAGCTTCTGGAGCCCAGTCTGGGCTGGTACAGTGGTTTGCACCTGTAATTCCAGTGCTTTGGAAGGCCGAAGCAGGAGGATTGCTTGAGCCCAGGAGTTCAAGACCAACCTCGGCAACATAGTGAGACACTGTCTCTTAAAAAAAAAAAAAAAAAAAAGCCACCTGGAGCCAGACCCTTGGCTGGTTTCTTGGCCTAATGGTTCCAGCCAACCACACTTTCTCCTTCAGAAGGTCCAGTGGCTTTTACTTGGTCTCTTTCTCAGCACCTTCTTTTCTGTATCTGCCCCTGCTCACAGCTGTAAGGAAATAATGTCTTTTTTATTCTTTAGAGACAGTGCAGTGGTGGGATCTCGGCTCACTGCACCCTCTGCCTCCCGGGTTCAAGCGATTCTCCTGCCTCAGCCTCCCGAGTAGCTGGGATTACAGGGCCCGCCACCACGCCCCGCTAATTATTTGTATTTTTAGTAGAGATGGAGTTTCACCATGTTGGTCAGGCTGGTCTTGAACTCCTGGCCTCAGGTGATCCTCCTGCTTCGGCCTCCCAAAATTCTGGGATTACAGATGTGAGCCGCCGTGCCTGGCCAGGAAACAGCTTCTTTTATTTAAAATAATCACAAACCTGGTAAGGGTGGCAGGGAGTACTGTGATGTTCCCATGTCCCCACTGGGGTTCTCTCATTTTAGTTGTTGCTGTCATCACCTCATTGCCCCAAGGTAGGGCAGTCTCCTCCCTGAAACTCAGAGGGTAATAATAGCTAACATGCACTCTTTTTCGTGCTTATGAGTATTTTCTTATTAATCCTATAACAACCTCATGAGGTAGGTACTATTCCTATCCCCATTTTACATAGGAAGAAACAGAATCAGAGAGGTTAAGTAACTTGCCCAAGGTCACCCAGGAAGAACAAAAGAGAAGTTGGATTTCCAAAGCAAAGGTGGGTGTCCTACGGTTCCAGCAAAGGTTCGTTGGGAGCCTGGATGACCATGTTCTTGCTGCTCCATCCCCAGGCCTCCCTGCTCCTAGGACACTGGGTTGTCTTTGCCTGAGGCCTCCTTTAACACCTAGTCTCCCAGCCCTTACAGAACAAATGGACGCTGCCTCTGTTCCTCTCCTTCAATCCCCACAGGCCGTTCAGGGCCCTCCCACTGGGCTCTGGTCCCGCCAGGGCTCTCCACTGAACCTGGTCTTTGTCCTGGAGTGCAGAGCCTGAGCTCGGTGCTCTCGGTACGCGAAGCGCCTGGCACAGCTTCATGCTCCAGCAACTGTGAACCCCTGGGGTCTCACATGCCCAACAGCTGCCCTCACCCCGAGCCTCGTCTGAGTGGTTTCTCCCACCAGATGCTGGGCCCCCTGCCCCAAACCGTAAGTCTCACAAACCTCCATTTTTGTTTTTTACTTTTTATTATGGAGAATTTAGAACATATGCAAAACTAGACAGAATCATATAATGCATCCCATGAACCCCTAATCCAGACCATAACAAACCTCAGCTCACAGCCAGTCCCCTGTCCCTGCTGCAGCCACATCGACTCTGCCTTCTCATGTCATTTTGAAGAAAATCCCAGATGTCAGATGACATTACCCATAAACATTTTAGTGTGTATCTAAAAGATGAGAACTCTCTCTCTTTTTTTTTTTGAGACTGAGTCTTGCTCTGTCGCCCAGGCTGGAGTGCAGTGGCGCGATCTTGAATCACTGCAACCTTCACCCCCCTGGATTCAAGCGATTCTCCTGCTTCAGCCTCCTGAGTAGCTGGGACTACAGGTGTGCGCCACCACACCCAGCTAATTTTTGTATTTTTAGTAGAGACGGAGTTTCACCATGTTGGCCAGGCTGGTCTCAAACTCCCAACCTCAGTTGATCCACCTGCCTTGGCCTCCCAAAGTAGTGGGATTACAGGCATGAGCCACCGCGCCCAGCCAAGAACCCTTTAAATAACTAAATATACACACACATAAATGTATATGCATATATACACATGTATAATAGTAATATCGTTTTAAATAGACATACATGTTTTACATGTTATATCCATGTGTATATACATATGAAATAATATTACCGTTATCATACCCCAAGAGATATTTTGCAATAATTCCTCAATATAATTAAATATCTAGAAAGCATTCCAAGTGCCAATTCCTTATAAATGTTAAATAAAAATAAATCAGAATCCAAATAAGGTCCACACATTCCCTGAGCTGTCATATGGATGACTTCACTTTTCATCCACAGGTTCCCCTGGTTCTTTCTGTTTTCCCACACAGTATAGTGGAGGGGACACTGGGTTGTTGGTCCTATAGGTCCCACAGCCAGGACTTAGCCCATTGCAGTGCCATACCCTAAATTTCCTGTCGATGGTGGTGAGGTCTACAGGCTTGGTCAGAAACACCCTTAAATGCCACTTCTTCCCGATGCCCTCCCTGGCCTGGGGGTGCCTCCCTCCCTGGTGTTCCTCTCCCGGATTTCCTCCTCTGCCTCCCACCAGTCTGTCTGCTCACTGGCTGGCTTGCTCCCTCCACACGGGGCACACCTGAGCACGTGCACTTTCTGGTAGGTCCCCAACCCCAGCGCCCTTCCCGCATACAGTGGGGCCTCAGAAGGTGTGTGGAATGGACAGACATCACACCCCAAGCCTCAGAGGATTGTCTCACCCCTCAGCTGCCCGTGCTTTGAGCACCCAAGCCTGAACAATGGGACCTGCCCCTCCCATGGGGGCTGGAAGGTGGGTAGGTGGGCCTTCAAGAGGCCTCCAATACCCCAACCCTGAAGATGGCACAGGCACCATCAGAGCTGCTTCCCTCCAGGAAAAAGAGGCCAAAATGTCTATACTCCTCAAAACAACCTTCCCTCATCATCCAGGGCTCTGCCTCCCCTGTCCCCTACCACTCTGACTTGGGCCCCTCACACTCTGCCAGCCTTTCTGCCTGTGCCTGCAGGTATCACCTGAGACTCAGCCATGGCCTTCTGGTCTCCTCATTTACACACACCCCCACCCAATTCAGAATTTATCCTAGAGGTCCCACTGGTACCTTTTCCTGCCCTTCTACCCAGCAGATATGTCCAACACCTTCAGGATATCACCAGGTAGAAGCCTACCTTTGCTTCCAACTCAACACACAACTCTCTAAAGCCAGCACCATTATTGCACTGAAGTCATCCCAAACTCACTGGGGCAGCCATCAAGATCCTCCTGGTTGACGCTCTCGGCTACTTCTTCCCTACATACACCCAATCTGGGTTGGGCTCCAGACCTGCTGGGTACTGTGGCTGAGCTAAGCTGAGCCACAGCCCCAGAATCCCCTTCCTTGCACAGTCTGGACTACTGTTCGCCACGGATGCAGGAGCGGCTATAGCAGCCCTGCTTTGTTCCTGGGTCAGTGCAGGGCTCCAGCCCTGTTGCAGCTCATGCCTGTTGATGTGGGTCTGTTGCTTCTCCACTGATCTTCTTCCTTTTCAGCTTGTCCAGCTCCTGGGCCAGGTGCATGCTTAGCTCCAGGACAAAGATAACCTGTGTTATCAAAGTTGATGGCTTGGAGGTGGCCACCTGTCCATCCTCCAGAGTCCCAGCTCTTCCTCACTAGTTCAGTTCCTCTTTGCTCCCCCTACCTCATTGCCAGCTTCTCCTCCCCACTGCCTGCCCTGCTTACTTTAGACTCAGAAGCATTAACTCTTTAAGCAGCTCCCACACTGTATAAGGTCAAATTCTGTATTCTGTATTGGATCCCTGCCGTTCTGGCTTGGGCATCCCTCCCCCACACGTTCTCCCTCCCACCTTCCCCTGTCTGAGCTGCAGGGAACTGAGCTCTTCCATCTTCTGTCTTGTGTCACTCCCGGTCCTTCTGCTTCTCTGTAGCACCTTGGACCAGTAACAGAACTTCACTTTCCTCTTCTGCCACATGGGGATAATTATACTGCCAACCTCCTGTGGTCGTTGTGAAGATTAAGTGGGATAATGATCTATAGAAGGTTAGAGTAAGGCCCGGTACTGAGTGGGTACTCGGTGACTGTTGGCTACCAGCATTCTTACTTTTGAGAGAAGCCTTTGCTATAGCTCCGCTCTGCCTTGACCAATCAGTTTCCTTTGCCTAGAGTGGTCCCCAACCTTTTTGGCATGAGGGACTGGTTTCTGGGGTTGCGGGGGGGACGGGAGATGGTTTTGGGATGAAACTGTTCCACTCAGATCATCAGGCATTAGATTCTCATAAAGAGTCTCACCCCTGGTGAGATCACGAGGGATCGCATAGATCCCTCATATGCGCAGTTCACAATAGGATTCGCGCTCTTGTGAGAATCTAATGCCACTGCTGATGGGACATGAGGCAGAGTTCAGGCGGTAATGCCCACCCGCCACTCACCTCCAGCCCAGTTCCTAATAGGCTACGGGACCCTTGGCCTAGAGTGTCTTCAGTCTGTCAACAGCCTGTTCACTTCCTCCAGGAAGTCTTCCTTTATACCTACTGCTGGAAATTGATTTTCCTCCTCAGAGACCTGGTGTTCCTCTCTGTTTAATTTTGTCTTCTCTGCCCTATTCATTAAGTCATGCATTCAGTAGACAAGTGTTTCTTGAGCACCTACTATGTGTCAATACTATAGTAGAGGTTGTAGATTAAACACAGTCCCAGGCCCTTTAGCTCAAACTCTAATAAGGAAGATGGGCCTGTTAACCACTAAAATAGGATGTGATGAAAGCTTTGAACAAGGGAGTTATGAACATCCAAAGAAGGACCGTCAGAAGGCTTTATGGCAGAGGTGACTTGAAGGATGAAAGATGGGCTGGGTGCAGTGGCTCACATCTGTAATCCCAGCACTTTGGGAGGCTGAGGCAGGCGGATCACGAGGTTAGGAATTTGAGACCAGCTGGCCAATATGGTGAAACCCCGTCTCTATTAAAAAAAAAAAAAAGAAAAAGCCAGGCACGGTGGCAGGTGCCTGTAGTCCCACCCACTCGGGAGGCTGAGGCAGGAGAATTGCTTGAACCTGTGAGACGGAGGTTGCAGTGAGCTGAGATTGCGCCACTGCACTCCAGCCTGGGCGACAGAGTCTCAAAAAAAAAAAAAAAAGATGAAGGATGAATTAACTCTGTGTGGACAAGACAGGAAGAGGCATTCACAGCAGAAGGAATAGCGTGTGCAAAGGGATATGGGCTTGAGAGACCATGGCTACCATAGCTAGACTGGGAAGAACACAGGGCCTCGAACACAGGCTGGCCTGGGAAATGGTGGAACCTGCGGCTGAAGGGGTCCTGGAAGCCTGGCCAGCTAGGCTTCGTCTGCCAAACTGAGGTGCTTATAAGGTTAGGGGAGTGAGTATAGCGTTTTCAGCCGAGTAGCCTGTGATCCAGTCGACAGATCTCCCTCTGAGCAGGGGCAATGTCTCCATTTCAGGGCTCTTGGGGTCTTTGGCATGAATAAACCTCTTGTTTTTTTCTCCTCTTCTCTGCTTTCAAGCCCAAGGGAAGATGGAAGAGCTCAGTTCCCTGCAGCTCATATGGGGGAAGGTGGGAGGGAGGGTGAGGGAGGGATGCCCAAGCGGAACTACAGGGCTGGGTGGGGCCTCGGCTGGCGAGGGAGCGGTACCCTGGGGTGCAGGGCAGCTTTGTGTGTAGATTGGAGGCACCCAGAGGACCTCTTGGGGCAACTTTGGGAAAGCAGAAGGGGCATTTAGAGGCTGCCAGGGAGGAAGTGTCACAACTTAGGATCAGGATGCTATGAGTGTGTGTGTGTGTATTTGTGGGGTGTGATGTGACACATGTGTATCTGGTGTGTGTGTAGGTTGTGTGTGTGTGTGCACATGCATGTATGTATGTGTGCATTGTGTGTATGAATGGTGTGTGTGTGTAGCAAATCTGCAGGGGTTCACAAGGTGTAGCCTTTTCAGGGGACAGTGAGGATTCCCCAGAGGAGCATTTATCCTCAGGGCGACAAGGCTTGGGAGGGGACAGGCTGGCATGTTCCCAGGCTCCCCCTTGCCAACCATCCCACCTCCAGCCTCAGTCAAGCACACAGCACCTGCCTAGGGCTTAATGGCCCGTGACAGACAGGCCTGTGAGCTGGGATGATGCGGCTCTAGGGAGGATGCAGGCAGCCGGCTGAAACCTGTGCCAGAGGCTGCCGTGACTCTTGCCACCCCTCCCGGTCTCCGCCTCACCCCCTCCTCCTGCCCACCCCCGCCCCTGCTTTTGGAAGGCCCTAGTGAGGGCGCTGTCTGGATAGTCACATGGTGGGCAGACTCCACACCGCCAATGGGAGGGATGGGCGCCAAGGGCCTCCGATCCCTGGCTTGGAGGGAGGAAGCTGAACAAAGCTGGGCTCCCTTGGAGACTCATCTGTCCCCTCCTCCAAGCAGCCAGAATTGTTCCACTCTGTCCCTCTGCCGGAAATTCCACCCTTTGCCGAGGCTTTCTTCTGGAATGGTGCTGGCCCCTTCTGTGGAAAGCCCGCTGGCCTTCCCGCTTTCACCTTTTCTAGGAACCTCCCTATATTTTGCCTGCGATATGCCCCTGACCCTCTGTGGCCTGGGTGTTCCTAAATGTTATTGTCAAGCTGAGGAGTGGAATTATTCTGAGTTGGTTCAGCCCTGTGCGGAATACTGGGAGGCAAAACCCACCTCTCTCAGTACAGGCTCCTTGCGGCTCACTGCCCAGGAGGATCCGCTCTGAGAGCACAGCCCAGATAGCAAAGGGGTTTCAGGCCTGACGTGGGTGGCAGATGGGTGTCAGGCCTGACGTGGGTGGCCAGAGGACGTCAGTGAAGAACATAAACAGCTCTTTTTTCTTTAGCGTGTGAACTATCTAGTTTCAAAGTTGGCATTCACAAGGATTGGGCAAGGCTTGTGCCAGGCCCTGGCACCCACCCCACTATTCAGGAAGGACTCAAGGTCACCAGAAGCAGAGATCAGGTGGGGCCCATGGAGGGAAACCAAGAGTGAAATCGCAGGCGGGCTGAACCCAGTGAATGTGCAGGCTGGCAGGAGATACGCCCTGGGACACAGGGAGACGGCAGAGGCAAGGATTGTGTTTCTAGGGGAGGAGAGTGGGCCTGGCAGAGCCAGGGCCAGGATCTGGGCAGGGAGGCGCCAGAAGGGAGCCAGTGAAGCAAGGCCAGAGCCCAGGAGTGGTGCCAGGCCGTGCCGAGAAGCCACCCGGAGTGCAAGCACTGAGCCGCCACGCAGGGGCCTCACACCCGGCGACAGGTTCCTTCTCTATCCAAATGGTTGTGGGCCTTTCTCGAGGCCCTGACTGCTTGGTTCTTCACAGCAGCTCATACACAAACATGAGTGGCTTGGAGAGAATTGACAGGTTTCCAAGTGGAGAAAGGGAACAAATTGTTCCTGCACAGCCAGCCCGCTGCCCTCCCCACTGACGACCTTTCTCCCACGACCCATTCCCCCACCTGCGCTGCCTCTCCGCTATCTTCCCACACAATAGCGTGACTTATTCTCTGCCCGTGATTTCTGCATGAATGCATCTTGTTACTAGGCTCCTCTTGTACCTTCTTCCAGGGAGCTGTTATGTAACAACCACACAGAAGCCCACTAACAGCCCATTGCTCCCATCAAAGAGCTGCCGAGTTCCCGCCCCTCCTCCCACCAGGTCCCTTCCTTCTTTGCTCTCAGCAAACAGCCCCTGTGCTGGGACCTTGGGAAACAAGGAGAAATGAAACCCAAATCCCATTCGAGGCCTCAGTCCTCGCAAGATCCAGAAGGGGCAGGACCTTGGCTCATTTGTCTCTGGGTCCCCAGAAGTTAGTACGGTGCCTGCCACACAGTAGGCCCTCCACACATCCTTTCTGAGTGGGGAGCAGCAGGTTCCAGCATGCAGGAGGGGGTTGTGGAAGGTTCTCTTTCCTCCACCGCTCGCCTTCCCTGAGTTCGGCTTTTAGTCTTTCCTTGGACCAGCTCCCACCAAGCCAAGCCCCAGCCCTGTTCTCCACCCCCACCCGGGGCCTGGGCCCTCTGACCTGACAAATGCACCTCAGTTTCCCACCAGTTCTGGCCTCAGGGCTCCAACGTGAGTGAGCCACCCTCCCTTCTGTCATGCTCCCATTCCCTCCGTCTGATTTCTAGGGAACAAAAGAAAAAACAAAACCAAAAAACCCCCAAACATTCCCAGTCCTCTGCAGGGCATTTCAGGAAGAAAGCTGGCTGGATGGTCCTACTCTAGCCTCAGTTTCCTCACTCTTTTCAAGGGTCCCTTCTTCTGGTTTACATTAGGGATATGTCTTTTTTTTTTTTTGAGACAGAGTCTCGCTTTGTCGGTCAGGCTGGAGTGCAGTGGCGCAATCTCGGCTCACTGCGACCTCCAACTCCAGCGGTTCAAACAATTCTCCTGCTTTAAAGCCTCCCAAGTAGCTGGGATTACAGGCACCTACTACCACATCTGGCTAATTTTTATATTTTTAGTAGAGACAGGGTTTCACCATGTTGGCCAGGCTGGTCTTGAACTCCTGACCTCAGGTGATCCACCTGCCTCGGCCTCCCAGAGTGCTGGGATTAGAAGACATTAGGGATAGTCTGAATCAAGATGGTCTGATTGCTGTCTCACTGGGTGTGATTGCCATGTCCACAGCCAATGGCCTGCAAAGCCCCACTCCCTGACCTCATCTAGGCCACGCTCCCCTTTCTCTTGGCTCCAGGACCATGGCTTCCTCTCTGCCCTCCATCCCACTGAACTCCCACCTCAGGGCCTTTGCTCTTGTCCTTCCTCCTATCTAGAACTGTCTTTCTGCGGGCACAGTGGCTTACACCTTTAATTCCAGCGCTTTGAGAGGCCAAGGCAGGAAGATCACTTGAGACCAAGTGTTCGAGACCAGCCTGGGCAACATGGTGAGACATCTTTACACAAAATTTAAAAATTAGCTGGGTGTGGTGGTCAGCACCTGTAGTCCAAGCGACTTAGCGAGGTAGGAGATCACTTGAGCCCAGGAGTTCGAGGCTGCAATGAGCTATGATTGTGCCATTGCACTCCAGCCTTGGTAACAGAGTGAGATTCTATCTCAAAACACCCCAAAACAAGGAACTCTCTTCCACCAGATATCTGCGTGGCTCACCCTCTGGTCACCTTCAAATCTTTGCTTAAATGTCACCATCTCACTGGCCTTTCCTTTCCCCCGGAGACTCCCTGAGCTGCAGCAGCACCGCACATTCCTAGTGTCCCTCCCCTGCTTGATTTTTCTCATGTATCACTTTCCGAGATACTGATTTATTTATTGTATTTGTCGTCTGTCTCTAGAATATCACCTCCATGAGGGCAGGCACTTTTGTCTATTTTGTTCTCTACTCTTTCCCCAGCATTTACAACAGTGCTTGGCACGTGGTAGGTGCTCGGTGAACACTGATCAAAGGAATTGTGGGAGAATTCTTGCTTTCTATCTCTCCCGAGCTCTCACGGGACAGAGGCTCCAGGACACCCAGCTTCACTGTGAGCCAAGGCTCATGCTGCCTCTGGCCTCTGCTGGAACCGCAGGCCCAAGTCTCCCTGACAGGATGCAGCTTCTACCTGGTACCCAGCGGGGGTTGAGGTGTGGCACGCCACACTTCCCTTCCTGCCCTGCCCCTTTATTAGAGGTAGGAATTACAACCTAGCGAGGGAAATGAACTTAAAACTGGATGCTATTTGTGACTCTTCCCTTAATCCGAAGGAAAAGGCACCTTAAATGGTACCTTCCTAAAAGGGGGAGGGCCTTCCTTGGTCTCTCTTTGAAAGTGTTATCTTCTGTGCATCTATGACTCCCCCAACCTGGGAGACATCACCCTCAGGTTGCGAGATGCCAGCCAGATGCAAGCCAGCATCCTGGCCACTTTAGCCCTTGCCTCTGAGCATGCCATTGTTCTCCGTCTGGAACGGTGGGTCCCAACCCTCCAGCACATTGGAATCATCCGGAGAATCTTACTCAAACATTTCAGTTTAAGACCTCATCCCCAGAGATTCTTAGTCAACTCTCTGGGCTGAGGAGTGGGCTTATTTAAAATTAAAAACAATAACAACAACAAACAAAGCAACTGCTTTGGTGATTCTAATGCTCAGCCAAGATTGGGAATCGGGGGTCCAGGCAATGCCTTGGCTGGAGAGTGGTGACCTTTTGTGTCCCAAGTCCCACGGAGCACCCAGAGTGAGCATGAGTACCCCAAGATGCCAAGTCTGGTTCCTCCAACTGGGGAAATTGTGGGTGTGCATGGGTATTCTTCAGCTCACCCAAAAGTTAACTGTCCACACAGACACACCCCAAACTAGCTCTCACAGTTGACACAGTCTAAGCCAGGATTTACAAACTCAAATGACGACTAGAATCACACAGGTAACGTACCAGGTTGCAGCAGGTGCATTGTTAGGACGCGGATATTATGGGTGGAGAATCCATGCCCTTCTCACGGGGGCAGGTTTTACCCTGTTATAACCTGCTGTTACCAAGAGGGGATGCAGACCCTGTGGTGCCTGATTTTGCTCTTTGCTCTCCCCAAGAGAAATCAGGATTCAGGAATTTTAAATGAAATAACCCACATTTTTTTCTTAAAAATCCTGATCCTGCAAATGGGTTGCTAACTTCAACCAAACTGCCACACCTTGCAAGGCTGACCCCACAATGGCGTATTTCGTATTATCACTTTCTTTATTTTTTTGAGATGGAGTCTCGCTGTGTCATCCAGGCTGGAGTGCAGTGGTGTGATCTCAGCTCACTGAAACCTCCACCTCCCAGGCTCAAGTGATTCTCCTGCCTCAGCCTCCCAAGTAGCTAGGATTACAGGCATGCACCATCATGCCCAGCTAAGTTTTGTTATTTTAGTAGAGGCAGGGTTTCAGCATGTTGGCCAGGCTGGTCTCGAACACCTGACCTCAAGTGATCTGCCCACCTCAACCTCCCAAAGTGCTGGGATTACAGGAGTGAGCCAGCACACCCGGCCTCATACTATCACTTTAGGACAGTGTCAGTTTCTTTACATCATCCTTAACATTCAGACTAATAGGAAATGGCTATTTGCTCCAGAGTAAGACACTGTTTAATGTATTCTCAGCTCCTCCAAGAATCCCTGAACCTTCAAAATAAAGGGTTGTTGCAGTGATGTGCCAGAGTTGGCTCACACTGGCTTGCGAAATTCAGTTGTGCCCAGCTCTTCCCAACTTCATGCTCAGTGACATCACATCAGATCACATCAGCAGCTTGAAATCAGCCATGGCGAGAGTATTTATACCAGATGAATTGGTAAGTGCTATAAACCAGAACTTTTTTCCCCCTAGGAAGCCAGTTGTTAAATGCTTACCAGTACAGCACTGCTTATAAGGATTCAGACTCTTTGCCAAAGAGTTGTGGAGAAGCAGTGAAGAGACTAGTCCATTTTTCTGATTACATTAGGGTTTACATGAATGCGTGCAGTCCTTTCCCTTTAACACCCCCAGATGCCCACTAAAATGTGAAAATGTATTCTTAAAATTGTCAAATTTTAATAATACGTTAAAATGTATTCTTCCTTAATTAAAGAATAATGTTCGCACAATAAGATGTCCAGATTGGGCTGGGTGTGGTGGCTCAAGCCTGTAATCCTAGCACTTTGGGAGGCTGAGGCAGGCAGATCACGAGGTCAGGAGATCAAGACCATTATCCTGGCCAACGTGGTGAAACCCCATCTCTACTAAAAACACAAAAATTAGCTGGGTGTGGTGGCGCGTGTCTGTAATCCCAGCTACTCCGGAGGCTGAGGCAGGAGAATCACTTGAACCCGGGAGTCAGAGGTTCCAGTGAGCCGACATCACGCCACTGCGCTTCAGCCTGGCGACAGAGCAAGACTCTGTCTAAAAAACAAAACAAAACAAAACAAAAAAAGGCCCAGATTTTAAGAGTACTGTCTAATGGACTTCTACTATTACATACACCATGTAACCACCACGATGATAAAGAGGAAGAACATTTCCATCCTTCCAGAAAGTTGTTCATGCTCCTCTCCCGTCAGTCCTCCACCATGGGCAAGCACTGTTCTGATTTTATCCTGATAGATTCATTTTGCCTGTTTTAGAATTTTATATAAATGGAATCACACAGCAGTGCTCTTTTGTGTCTAGATTTTTTTCACTCAGAATAATGTTGCCCATATCAATAGTTCATTCCTCTTTATTGCTGAATAGTCTCACTTTGAATTAATGGTCCTGATAAAATCTTAATCCTGAAACTCACCCAAATGCCATGCAAGAGCCCATTAAAATTTGATTTTTACTGATTGCCACAAAAAAAGAAAACATCTTTTCACCTCTTAGGATAAATAGACTGGGTCACAGAAGATTTAGGTGGACTTGCCTTTTTCCACCAAGAGATTGACAGAGCAGAACACAAACCAGGCATTTCATCCTTTCTGACATGGGGACAGTATTGGACTCACTGCAACGTACCACATCTCCTTGGAGTTTAAAGGCCCTCACTTCCCCTCTTTACTCTTGTTTCACGCCAAAGCCTTTGGGCCTCTCAGTCCCAGGCTGTCTTCCATGTTTCCCCATTAAAACTTGGCAGTTAGCCAGGTGTGGCGGCCCATGCCTGTAATCCCAGCACTTTGGGAGGCTGAGGCGGGTGGATCACCTAAAGTAGGGAGTTTGAGACCAGCCTAGCCAACATGGTGAAACCTGTCTCTACTAAAAGTACAAAAATTAGCTGGGTGTGGTGGTGGGCAGCTATAATCCCAACTACTTAGGAGGCTGAGGCAGGAGAATCGCTTGAACCCGGCGGGTGGAAGTTGCAGTGAGCCACTGCACTCCAGCCTGGGCAACAGGGTGAAATTCCGTCTCAAAAATAAATAAATAAATAAATAAATAAATAAATAAATAAATAAATAAAAACTTGTCAATTATTTGGCTTAGCAATTCTTCATGCCAATACACTTCTGGTGACCTGCATGATATGCCAGAATTTCTGAGATGATTGCAATTCTAATGTACCTTCTTTTAGCATAATAAGGATAAGAGGTGTTTTTTTTCATCGAATGGCTCTATCTCATAATAATTCTCTGCTTCTTTAATTCAGAGTGTCCCGTTAGAACTCCCGGGGCTGGGCCGGGTGCAGTGGCTCATGCTTGTAATCCCAGCACTTTGGGAGGCCGAAGTAGGCAGATCACGAGGTCAGGAGTTCGAGACCAACCTACCCAACATGGTGAAACCCTGTCTCTACTAAAAAACTAGCCAGGCGTGGTGGTGGACACCTGTAATCCCAGCTACTTGGGAGGCTGAGGCAGGAGAATTGCTGGAACCCGGGAGGCGGAGGTTGCAGTGAGCCGAGATCGCACCACTGCACACCAGCCTGGGCAACAGATCGAGACTTTTTCTTGGTGGGGGTGGGGGTGGGGGTGGGGAAGAACTGCCAGGGCTGTCACCAGCTAGTAAGAAGCCCTTATTACTCTTTGGGTAGAAGTGGTCCCACACCAGCAAGTTAACCAACCTGCTTTGTGCAGAAAAGGGCTGGGCAGTACAAATAAAGAACCATCCACAAAGAAGGGAGTGATGGGAGGCTGGGGAAATATTTAAAGCAATTTACAGAGGAAATTCTCAAATCCAAAGATGAGGCATTCCCCCTGGATGTTTTTGCAGCATTTTAGACGCATGTATTGAATGGTGGCTTTGCTGCTCTGTTGCATCCCTTATCCCCCGTTCATACTGCACATCCGAGGAAAGAGAGGCTCAGAGAGGTTCTCAGGGCCACACAGCTGTAAGCAGCAATGCCAGGATTCAGAGCAAGCTGCTGTTGACTCCCATTCCCACGGTTCCTTCACCAGGTAGAGTTTCTAGAGAAGGGAGCAACTGTAGAGCTCCCAAGGACAGACATGGCTGCAGAGTGTAATTTCAAAGGGAAAGTAATGACCCTTTAAGAAGGGGCTGTCTCAGGCCAGGTGCGGTGGCTCATGCCTGTGACCCCAGCACTTTGGGAGGCTGAGGCAGCCAGATCACCTGGGGTCAGGAGTTTGAGATCAGCCTGGCCAACATGGTGAAACCCCATCTCTACTAAAAATACAAAAATTAGCCAGGCGTGGCAGTGCAAGCCTGTAATTCCAGCTACTCGGAAGTCTGAGGCAAGAGAATCACTTGAACCCGGGAGGTGGAGATTTCAGTGAGCCAAGACAGTACCATTGCACTCCAGCCTGGGTGACAAGAGCGAAATTCCATTCCCCACCCCCTGCTCCCCCTACAAAAAAACAAAAAAACAAAAAAAGAAGGGGCTGTCTCCACAGGTGGTATGACGACATGAATGAGGAAGACCAGAGTGAGGCTGGCATCTGGCTGTCCTCTGGCTCGCATATACATGGTACCCACTTTGGGTGCCGTTAGTACATGTGAGCCACCAGGGTGTGTGTCTCAACTGCTGAAATCTTGCTCTCTTCACAGCCTGTACATCCAGAAGACCTTTGTGTCAGCAATACCCTTGAAGTATTAGTAGAGAAGGGCAGCAGCTGGAGGTCCAGGGTCATCACTTTGCATGCTTGTCCATCTTCTCTTTGCCCTCCATTCAACAGTGTAGGACATCAGATTCAGGCACAGCTGGACTCAAACCCCGGCTCCACCTCTTATTAGCTGTGTGATCCTGAGGAAGTTACTTAGCTTCTCTGGATCTCAGTTTCCTCATCTGTGGAATGAGGATAATCATCGTAGCCCTGGCCCCATACTGCAATAGTAAGAGGAGTTAATACTTGTAAAGCAAACAACAGTGTCAGGAAGAGTTGAACACCTGTGCAGGCTGCCTCACTTCACTTAGCAGAAGAGTCCCTGACTATAAGACAATTCATTGAATTTACGTATTAAAATTTTTCAGGCTGGGCATGGTGGCTCATGCCTATAATCACAGCACTTTGGGAGGCCAAAGCGGGTGGATCACTTGAGCTCAGGAGTTTGAGATCAACCTGGCCAACAGGGTGAAACCTCGTCTCTACTAAAAATACAAAAATCAGCCAGGCATGGTGGTAGCCACTTGTAATCCCAGCTACTCAGGAGGCTGAAGCACAAGAATTGCTTGAACTGGGAGTGGAGGTTGCAGTGAGCTGAGATCTTGCCACTGCACTCCAGCCTGGGCAACAGAGTAAGACTCTTTCATAAATACATACATACATACATACATAATTGTTCAGTATAATCCTATGTTGTCGTTGTTTTCTTTTTATTTATTTATTTATTTTTTAGATGGAGTTTTGCTCTTGTTGCCTAGGCTGGAGTGCAACAGCACGATCTCGGCTCACCGCAACCTCTGCCTCCCGGGTTCAAGCAATCCTCCTGCCTCAGCCTCCTGAGTAGCTGGGATTACAGGCATGCGCCACCATGCCCTGCTAATTTTGTATTTTTAGTAGAGACGGGGTTTCTCCATGTTGGTGCAGCGCTGGTCTCAAACTCCTGACCTCAGGCGATCCACCCGCCTCGGCCTCCCAAAGTGCTGGGATTACAGGCGTGAGCCACCACGCCCGGCCTCATTGTTTTCTTTTTAAGAGGGTGGGGAGAGGCAGAGGCAAGTGGAATTGGAACCACGACCTAAAGTTGGCTCCTTTTGCAGCTTGGCTTCTGGGTGGGGTTGATGTCTGAGTGTGGGACCCCAGGGATCCAAGACAAGGAAAGCCAGTGTTCCCACTCCCACCTCGCCCTCACCCCAGACAAGCAGGTGATCAGAGGCAGCAACCAGAACTAGTTCTCACCCAGAACTAGTAAACAGGAATCCTACATCGAAATGAGCCCATCTTCTTTACACCAAGGTTGATTCTCCTTACACCTTGTGCACCTTCCCTGGAGCTATGGTTTAAATGTTCCTGCCAAACTCAAGTTGAAATTTAACTGTCAATGTAATGGTATTAACGATGGGAACTTTAAGAGGAGATTAATGCTTCTATCTCAGGAGTGGATTAGTTATCTCAAGAATGGGCTTCAGAAAAAAGGACAAGTTCAGCCCCCATTTGATCTCTCTGTCTAGTGTGCCCACTCTGCCTTCCACCTTCTGCCATGGGATGACCCTCACCAGACGCTGATGCCACGTTTTTGGACTTCTCTGCCTCCAGAACTGTGAGAAATAAATTTCTTTTTTTTATAACTTACCCAGTCTGTAGTATTCTGTTAACAGCAAAAACATCAGGTGAGGCCAGAACTCTGATGCTGCCCTTGACATCAGCTCAGTTCCCTCCTGACTGGATCAGTATGATGTCAAATTAATTGCAATGGTGGGTACTTAGTAATTTGCATTTACTTTTCATTACAACGTATCCCACAGGATTCCAGGGACCTGGGATGGTCTATATTCTTGGCAGTTCTCAAGATCTATGAGACTTATTTCTTGTTAACTTTTTTCCTTTTGCTTGATCCTATCGGGCACAGTGGATCTTCCTAAAGTTTTGATTCTGTAATTAGTGCTACCATAAAAAACTGCACAATTTTGGAGAGTGTTTTTGCTTAGTCATTCATTTGCTAGTAATATTTGTTGTGTTCCTATCATGTGCCAGGCATTCAGCCAGGCTTGGGGTTCAACCAGGAATAGAACAGTCCTGGCTGTCAAAGAGCTTACAGTCTAACAAGGGAGACTGACAAGAAAACAGGCAGTCACAGTGCAGTGTGGTCAGCACTGCATATGTGAGGTGGCATATGCAGAGGGTGGTGGCACTGAAATGGGGGGCACTAACCAAGTCCAGAGCTAACAGCTTTTTTTTTTCTTTTTTTTTTTTTTTGAGATGGAGTTTCACTCTTATCGTCCAGGCTGGAGTGCGGTGGCGCGATCTCGGCTCACTGCAACCTCTGCCTCCTGGGTTCAACTGATTCTCCTGCCTCAGCCTCCCGAGTAGCTGGGACTGCAGGCATGCGCCACCATGCCCAGCTAATTTTGTATTTTTAGTAGAGACGGGGTTTCACCATGTTGGCCAGGCTGGTCTCAACCTCAGGTGATCCACCCGCCTCGGCCTCCCAAAGTGCTGAGATTACAGGTGTGAGCCACTGCGCCCGGCCAGAGCTAACTCCTTTATAGCTCTAAAGGTTTATTGCCAGGTTGCTGGTAGCTTGACTGCTAAGGAAGATTTTCTTTCATTCAGTCATTTCAGTGAGTATACTTTTCATTTCTAGAGGTTCTGTTTGGCTCCTTTTCAAATACACCTGGTTTTTTTTCCTTTACAATTCCTATTCTTTTTACTAGTACTTCCTATTATTTATCTTTGTCTTCATTTGAAACCTCCTTTTTTCCTTTTAACTTTCTTTGAGATGGTTCTATTATCTCAACTTCTTCCTGTTTTGCCCATTCTCTCTCGTGATGGCATTTTTCTTTGAGTGGCTCATACATTTTTTATTGTGAGGATTCTTTCTTTCTTCCTCTTGGAGTCTCTGTGAGCCCTGAGTTGTAGAAATACAGCTATCGTGCAGTTTAACATTTGCTTCTGCTTGGTACCCTACGGGTCTAACTGGTTTAGCTGATCTATTTTTCCTTCAATTTCTTCACTTGGAGAAATTGTTCGATCATTTAGAAACACTTTACTGAACCTGTACTATGTGCATAGTCCTATATCTGATGCTGTGAAAGATACAAAACAATGCAAGACAACACAAAATTGCTGCTTCACATGAAACTACAGTTTGAAAGGGCCAAACACAGTATAGGTCCAAAGTTAGGTGACCATGTAACGCAGAGTAAAAGGCTCAACGGTGAACAGCCAAGTTTAGAAAGAAAAACAGACAGTTGGAGAAAAATGGGGACGAAAAGCCCAAAGAAGGAAAAGGTTCCTGTGAGGAAGTTTCAGAAGGATGGGGAAGTAAATCATCCTCCCCTACCCCCACCCCCAAATTAAAACCTATTGCCTCTTCTGGGTAGAGAGTTAGTGTGGCACTAGGAACTTGACTTTGAGGTCCTTATTGAGAAAGCTAAATCAGAACCTAGGCAAAAGGAAGTCATTTAAGGTGCTCCTGGGGGATGTTTGATGAAAATTGTGTTTGATGGAGAAAACACAGCAAGTTGAAAGGGCTAGCCGGCTTTGCAAGTGATTTCACTAGGACAAGCCTGGGTTAGGGAGGCCAAGGTGAGGGAGAGAGGGAGTGTGGCATGCTTTGAACGTGGAAAGTACATAGTGTTCATTATTAGGAGTGGGAAGACGGGAGGTAGCTTTTTAGGGGGTAAGGTAGGAAGGGAGTTAGGACAGACTGAGAAACCCGGACTAACAGTGGCAGGTGTCGATCTAAAGAAATTTCTCAAAATGAACTGGCTATAGGGTAAGTACAGACAAAGGGACCAGGTCTTCCATTGCTGCGTCCCTGCACACTCTCGGATCCATTCAAACAGAAACTTTTATTGCGAACCCCCAAAACTAGCAGGGTTCTGTTGTAGGTGTTGTTGTAGAGTGTAGGGCACGTTTACAAACAGGAACGGGGCACTTGCTGTCCTATCTTCCTCGCAGAGTTCTTGTGAGGATTACACTTGAATCAACACGTGTAAAGCATTTTAAAAAGGGCCTGTCACATAGTCCCTGCAATTTAAGGTCTAGTTGTGATTATTCACTCGTATTAACTAAGAATCAGCTACAGGCGCCCAGCAGTGCCTGCGTGTGCTCACACTGAGGGACTCACTAAAACCCTCAGGATCTAGTGAGGGAGGCACTCAAATACTTTAGAGCAAAACAAATTTTACAACTACGGACTCTGAGGAAGGCGTGCGAAGGCTCCACAGCTGGGGAGGGTGCCCACAGTCGCCGAGGGGACATCTGGATTTGCTCTGGTGGGGAGAGCATTCCTGGCAGAGGAGATGGGAAATGGGATCCGACAAAGAGGCTGGGACCGCAGAGGGGATCGGGCTCGGGGTCGGGGCTCGCCCTGCAGCAGGAGATTCAGCTCGCGCAGAGTTCCACGCAGGCCGCGGCGACTGGGATCTGGGCCGCAAAGGGGCGGGCAGAGAACTGCAGAGAAAACTCCCGAAGGCAGGGAGGGGGCTTGGAAGCGCCTCAGACCATACTGGGGACGTCTAGCAGCCAGAGGCGCCGAACCCCGCCCCCGCGTGCTCTGGTCCTCCCGGGGGAGCGCCCCGGCCTGAGGCAGCCGCCACAGCTCCCGAGCCCGGGGCCCCGGCTGCCCGCCACCATTGACCCCCGGCCCGCAGCCCAGTGTCCTGCTAGGCCTCCACCCGGCCCAGGGCCACATCAGGCGTGTCCCACCCGCCGCGCCACGCTCCCGAGCTCCCCCCGCGGCCTGGAGTGGTGCGCCCTGGCCACGCCCCCTGAAGCCGGCGAGGGGGCGTGGCCTCCGTCACGTGACGGAGAGTGACCTCGCCGCCGTGCGCCATGGGAGCTCTGGACCCGGAAGTGGCGCCCTGGGCTCGCGGCGGTGCCGCGGGGATGGCGGGAGCCGGAGCTGGAGCCGGAGCTCGCGGCGGAGCGGCGGCGGGGGTCGAGGCTCGAGCTCGCGATCCACCGCCCGCGCACCGCGCACATCCTCGCCACCCTCGGCCTGCGGCTCAGCCCTCGGCCCGCAGGATGGACGGCGGGTCAGGGGGCCTGGGGTCTGGGGACAACGCCCCGACGACGGAGGCTCTTTTCGTGGCACTGGGCGCCGGCGTGACGGCGCTCAGCCATCCCCTTCTCTACGTGAAGCTGCTCATCCAGGTGGGGGACCAGAGGCGCCGTAGGGAAATGGGAGGCGGATGTGAAGGTGACAGGCCAGGATTTGGAGGATTGGGGCGGGGAGTCAATGGCGACGGATTTGGGGAGAGGGGTGGGGACGGCGGGTTTGGGGGACCGAAGTGGGTGGGAGGGGAGGGAAGCGTTGGGAACGCAGGGGTCACGAGTTTTAGGATACAAAAAGGAGACGAAGGGGTTAGAGTAATAACAGATTTGGGAGAGGGTGGAAGGAACAAGCGATTTGGGGGGGTGCCAAGGGGGAGCGATGGGCTGGAAAAACATATTTGGGAGATAAAGGAGTGGGGACGATGGACTTGGGATAGGGAAGGGAGCTAATTTGGAGCGAGGGAAGAAGCAATAGACTTGGGGGAGGGGCGAGAAGTTTGGGTGAAGAGATGGGCAGGAAGGTTGGGGGCCAGGCAAAGTGTTTAGAGAGTGAGGAGCACATAATTGGGGTAGAGGGGAACGGGGCGGGGGTGGACAGAGAAGACGGAGGTCTTGGGTTTCATTGTGATTTAATTTGGTGGGAGAGTGCGAAGGCAAAGACTTGCAGGAGAATGCTATCGGTTTACCGGAGATGGGGGCTCTGGATTTGATGGCGACGACAGATTTGGTAGGAGGAAGGGACAGGGTGACGCGTATGGGGGGAGGGGAATAGATAGGGCCAGCATTGGGGGAGGGGAGTGGCAGCGATTTGTCTAGAGAGGGGAGCTAGGAGGAGGCTTTAAGCGGGGAAGGGGGATGACGCGTTTGGAGGAGGAAATGGAAGTCATAGTTGGGGTCAGAGAGGGGAATCACAGTGCTTGTATCTGGGCAGATGAGGAGAAGGGGCACGGGAATATTGAAATTGGGCAGAAGGGACAGTGGAGACATAGGTGGCAGGATAGGTAGGGACTACCAGAAATTGAGACCGAGGTAGGGATGTCTCTGGAACAGAGGAATCCATGGGCACTTGGCAGATTTGGTGGTGGCCGGCAATGCGGTACAGATGAAGTGTGCTGCTTGAGAGGAATGAGCTGGAATGAAGGGCGTGTGGAGGTGTGAGAATTAGGTGGGTATGGCTGGGATGGGTACAGTTTTGATGGGGGTCATTGGGCCAGAATTTTCCAGTTAAGAAGCATGGGGAGAGGAAGGTAAAAATTGAATTGGAGACTCATCCAAGATTTGAGTTGAGGCAGGTGGGTGTCAGATTTTACCATCTCTGTAATTGAACCGAGAGAATGCAAAATACAGCTGGAATGAGAAGGCCTTGAGAATGAGAGTAATTGAAATCTGGGATCCGAGGAATGGTAATAGATTTGTGGGTGTGACCAGGAATATGACAAGGAATGAGGAGATTCAGTCAGGGGCATCAAGGTGCCTGACTCCAAATTGTGACAGATTTGAAAATTGTTGATGGCGGAAGGTGTAGACAAGACTGGCGTTTGGTTGTGATTTGGGAATGAGGGCTGTCTTACAGGGTTAAGATTGTATTTACAGCAGTTGAACTCGAAGTTTGGGAGATAAATTGGTGCTTTGGAACTGGTGAGACCTGAGAAATGCGGGTTCTGGAAGCGGATGGAATGAGACTGAGTGAGGGCTAGGATTTTAGGGCACAGGTGGGAGAGTCTGTGGAGTGAAGGATACTCTAGCACAAGGGCTCAATGTGAGGGAAATGAAGAGGTGGCTTTATCATTTGGATGATGGCGGATCTGGTTTGAAAGAACATTGAAATGAGGGTGGTTCGGGAGAAGGGAATGGGGGAATGAAGGACACCAAAGCATGAGAAGAACTAGATGGTGGGCAGGTAAGGATGGATGAGCCCTGTTGAAGGACCAGAGGTGCCTGTCTGATTTGAACCCAGCTGGTGTTGAGTGTAACATATATTAGGGTAAGATCTTCAATGGGTATAGTTTGGGAATCAGAGTATAACTTGCAGAAAGGCAAATTACTGGGAGTGGGGGTGTCAGGAGTGGAGTGACAGATTTGGGGATTGTCTAGATTAGGTGCATAAGAATGCAGTGCCTTAGATCAGGGCATGTGGCTGTCAGGTTTGGGAGTTGGAGATTTTAAAATGACAGACTGTCCCTGCTGGTATCTGATATAGGGCCACAACATTTGCCGTAGTTAGGACTGGGTTAACAGATTTGAGGATGAAATTGGGTTTAATGACTTGGGAACAAATAATTAAAACTTGAAGGCGGGAGGAATGGGGGTGAGATACAGCCAGTGTGCCTATGATAATCCAATAGAAGTTAAGAAAATAGATTCCACAGATTTGGGGGCCACGGGGATACGGGATAACGTTACAAATTTAAGTATGAAGTTGGGGTCAGTGGGACTCCCAAATAGTGTTGACTAAACTGGGTAAGGACAGCAAAAGAGCAGTGGCGGCGATTTGGAGTGGAGGAATAAAGGAATACCACCTGTATTTAAGAGAACACAGATCAAGACAAAACTTAATTCAGAACAACCTTGGAGCTTTTAACCCAGAAGGGAAAAGGTCTAGAAGGGAAGTACTCACTGACTGGGTCAGCTGACTCACCCCTTTCCTCCTTTGCTCCACTGGGTCAAAATTTTTTTCTTTTAAAGACAGTCCCCATCATAGAGGAGTTTTTAAATTTACAGTCATTAATCTGTTAGGCGTCTCAGAATCAGATTCCTAGGAGATAGCCTGAACTTTCAAAAGCACTTGCTTTGTAAAGGCAAAAGGGGACAGGGTTGATCCCAAAAAGCACTGGAAGCACCTAATCCAGTTTACAAGGTAGCGCTTCTAACCTGCCACTTCCACCGCCTCCTGCAGCTGCCGGCCAAATCCTCTCCCACATGTCAGAGGAATCGCTCTGGTCCATGGGCCCAGCTGGCCTGCTTAGAGGGCACAGGGCTGGTATCCTGGCCCCTTGCCAAGGGAGGAAGGGGCCTTCTCGCCCTCCACCTAGGTGCTGGTCTCCTTGGCACCTTGCCTCCTCCCTGGCAGCAGGGGCTCTCACCCCTCGACAGAGACTTCCTGCTCCTTATGTGGATATGGATGGTCCTTCACCCACCCACGGGTTTAATAAATATTTCAGGCTGGGTGCAGTGGCTCACGCCTGTAATCCCAGCACTTTGGGAGGCTGAGGCGGGTGGATCACTTGAGGTCGGGAGTTCGAGACCAGCCTGACCAACATGGAGAAACCCCGTCTCTACTAAAAATACAAAAAAGTAGCCGGGTATGGTGGCGGGTGCCTGTATTCCCAGCTACTCAGGAGGCTGAGGCAGGAGAATCACTTGAACCCGGGAGGTGGAGGTTGCGGTGAGCTGAGAGCACGCCATTGCACTCCAGCCTGGGTGACAAGAGTGAAACTCCATCTCAAAAATAAATAAATAAATAAATAAATATTTCAGATATAAGAAGCATCTGTACAGCAAGAACTATCATAGCCCTACAGAAATGAGGGGGTCGTTTTGTCACAGGGATGTAGGGTGATTGAGGTGAGAACGCAGCTAAGGATATGTTTGCGGAGCAGCTGGAATTTGAGGTAACAGTTTGCTAAGCCTGGGAATGGGAGGAATAGACGTGGAGGTGACTGCAGTAGACTTGGTAAGAAATTTGAGTTTGGGGTGCACCTTGGAATGGATGACTTAATGGCTGACCTGGCTGAGTTTTGGGTATGATGTATTTTCTTATTGCCACATTTGGAATTGAGGTTGGAATGAAGTTTTTCATCTGGAGATGAGAATAACAGATTTGTTCTGAGATGGGAGTAGGGTTTGAAGTACATACAAATGGAGGTTTCTCTACTGGGAATATCTGGGATTTGAATGTAAGAATGTTGGGGTGTGGGTGTGACTTGGATTGTGGTTGGACAGTATCTGGGACCAGTCATTTCTGTTCATTGGGGGTTTATGTGCTGCCAATGGTTAGAGACACTGACGAGCTTTCTGGTATGTTTTGATGGGGAAAACATGAACAAGAGCCACATTAGAATTTGTGGGAGAAGAGTTAAGCAAAGGGAAAAGGAGGTGTGAGGAGAGGTGGTGAGGCTGAATCACCACGAGACTCTGAGCGTCCCTTTGTCTTTGTTAATTCTGAAGGTGGGTCATGAGCCGATGCCCCCCACCCTTGGGACCAATGTGCTGGGGAGGAAGGTCCTCTATCTGCCGAGCTTCTTCACCTACGGTGAGTGCCTCCCAAGCAGGAAAGCCCACACCAACAGAAAAGAGGCCTCAAGTGGGGAGCAGGACCAGCTGGCCCCGGGGAACCCACTGCGCAGCATGGCACGCAGAGTCGAGCTGGCACGGAGGTGGGGGTCTAAGCGTGTACAGAGAGGACATGGTGTTGGGGTGGGAGCAGGTGAACCATACACCTTTGGTCCAGCTCCTCCACCCATAGCTGCCAGCTGCCAGCCCAGACAGCAGGAGGGGACAGACACAGGTGCCTCAGAGAGGGGCCAATCCAGGACACTGGTCCCTGTTATTTCTGCTGCCCCGGGTTGTGCCTGGAACATGCGTGGGGGTGATTTCCTTTTGCCCTGTGAGCAGCCTGGCCCTGCCACTCCAGCAGGAGGCCTGTGGGACTCCTCCTGAGTTCTTTTCTTTCAACCCACCTGGGTGTCTTGTTTTCCCTGCATTCCTCAGGCAGTGAGTGGTGCTCACTCACTCTCGTGTCTCCATCTGTTGGTTACAGAATGGTGTGCAGTGAATTGCAGCTTCACTTCTGTGTGCTGCGTGAGCATGGACGGGCCACTTACCTGCTGTGGCCCGGCTGCACTCCTTGTCTGCAAAGTAAGGTCAGCTTCTCCTGCCCAGACCTTCCTGCAAGCTCCCCATCTGGCAGCAAGAAGCCCACCTTGCTGCCTCTGTTGCCCGTCCCCTGGCCCACTGGTGCCGGCTGGCCAAGGCCTTCTCATGTTCATCCTCACTGTCCCTCTCCCAGTCCCTACTCTCACCAGATGACCATGATGAAGGCCTTCTTTAAATGTGCCCTTTCTCTCTGTGTTCACAGCTGGAGTTCCATTCCAGACAAATCCCCTCAAGTTTCCTGCACCTCTGCTGTTACCTGTTTGGTTGTCTAGAATGTTCTCCAGAGTCAATCTTTCTGTTGAGTAACTTGGAGCTTAGCCTCTGTGTTACCTTTTCCATTTCACATGCTGTTGGCAGAATTGGGTGTCGTATTTCTCTTCCAGTTTTGTCCCTGTGTTGTTGAGTGCAGAGTCTAGGGCCAGGAGGAATGTGTCATCTTGGGAGGAAATGTGTTTGTGTTGTTTTTTACTTAAAAATTGTCAGCATAGTGGAGGGGGGGATGACAGAAGTAGGAAGGCACCCCACCATTGTGAGGCAGTATACAGAGAGGTAAGGCAGCCAGGGCAGACGGCTGCGGCCCTGCACGGGGCTCTTTCTGGATCTGGTTGCACATGCTGTGTTCTGAGAGGCGAGGTTAGAGCCCAGATCATCTCTATTCATGTGACACAGCTATTCCCAAAAGGACTTAGAGCAGAGGGAACTTGACCCCCATCTTAACCGCCTCTTGTGAGGATGGGCAGAGTTCTCAGGTGTGCCCCCAGCCTGGTTTATATAAATGTAGCTTTAATCTAGGTGTGAGCAGATGTCTGTTGGGGATCTCCGGACACTGGGGTCAGGGAGGGGACCCGCCATTTGGCTCTCTGGCACAGTGTGGACAGTGTCTGCTCCTCTACTTGTCGTGGCTGAAAGTACTGCAGCTGTCATGACATTCTCTGGTGTAGAAGAAAGAACTTCCCAGAGGGTTTCCTGGCACTGCAGAAAGACCCAGAATGAGGGAGGCCCTGGCCAGCCTGAGGCCTTGGGACCCACAGAGGCCCCTGCAGGCATTTCAGCACACCTCCCTCCGCCCTCACTGGTTACTCAGTTCTCTCGGAAGTGGAGAGAAATGATGGTCCTTATTCCTTTTTTTTTTTTTTTTACAGGTGGGCGGATGGAAGAGGGTAGATGTTTTGCTCAGGATCACACACACAGGTCCTGAGCTCCCTCTCCTCACTAGGATCCACCCTCCCCCGAAGCAGATTTTCCTTCTGCCTGTTCACTCTGTGAAGTAGGGCTCCTTGCCAAGTCACCCAGCATCCCCTCCCCTCCTCCTCCTCTCTTTCCAGCCCACCCTTATCTCAGGCAATCACATATAGAGGTAACAGGTGTTCTCAGCCTCATGAAAAACCCATGCTAGCTGTGACATTGAATTCCTGGGCTGGCAAACATCTGCGGAGGAGCAAAAGGCGTATTTGCTTCTTCCTGCCTCTGTGCGGTGCCAGAGAGCTAAAGTCATGGTCTAAAAGGGGGAGCATGCTGTCTGAGAGAATGTTCTGCTAGCTTCCAGATGCACAGGTTTATAAAAATACCACCCTGCCATTTAGAACATGTTTAAAATGTTGATAGAAGACAATGAATCGTATCCTTAGAAAGATAGACCCTAGTGAAAGAAACACGGACGCACACAGGTAGGGTCTAGCTTCTGTAACGTTTAAGTTTATTCTGTGGAATTGTTCATTGGTGCTTCTGTTTTAGTTACTTCTCCATAGACTTGTTTTTCCCTTGACTAATAAATGCCAACACATGCCGGGTGGTATCCTGGGTGTAGCACAGTAACAGGGTGGAGACTGCCCTGGCCGTGGCGTGTGCAGGGGACATTCTTGAGCCTATCTTCTGGAACCCTTCCTTTTCCTTTCTCCCTCCTTTAGATTGCAGACTTCATCATTCCCTGCGGGCAGTTTCTCTGTTTTTCCTATTTTCTTTTCCTCAAGAAAAACATAACTTTTAAGCAACAGAACTGTTTTCTGTATTGCAGCATTTAAGTTGCTGAGTTGAGAAATCACGGCTGAGTTTGCCAAGTAGAGTTTTTAAAACAAAACAAAAAAAAATAATAAATAAAGGATGGAGGGAGGGAGGGAAGGAAGGAAGGAGGGAAGGAAATGTATGAACTTGTTTGTCAGAAATACATTTTGAGGCTTTTACTAAAAGAAATGGGCTAGAAGACATTTGGGGGTTAGGGCCTGACTGCTTCCAGGTCCTGGACAGATGTTCCCTTCTGTGCCTGTAGTCAGCAGTTACCGGAAGGACAAGCTGAGCCTGGTCTGAGTGTGTGTGACCCAGGAGTGGGTGCCCCTGAACTGGGCGTGACTCCTCTGCCACCTCTGTTTTCTTACAGCCAAGTACATCGTGCAAGTGGATGGTAAGATAGGGCTGTTCCGAGGCCTGAGTCCCCGGCTGATGTCCAACGCCCTCTCTACTGTGACTCGGGGTAGCATGAAGAAGGTGAGCCCACAGAAAGCCAGGAACACTTGCCCAAGGTTTCCTCATACTCCCAGCCACCCCTGCAGCGGCCAGTTACCCTGGTCTTGCCTCCTTCTTCCCAGACCACTGGGGGCTTCACTCCAGCCCCATGGGGGAGCTTCCACCCCACAGTTCTGCTTTCCCACAGCTGTGACACCAGATGGTGGCTTTCTTTTTCCCCCCAGCTCCAGACCTGGAGGTTACCTGAGGTGGGCCCAGCCAATAGACACTGCAGAGGAAATATTCGGAGCTGGGTCCTGCCGCCCGAGTCCCCGAAGAGTTCCACGGAAGAGGCGTAGCTGAACTTGGTTCTTTCTCTTCTCTGTTTCAGGTTTTCCCTCCAGATGAGATTGAGCAGGTTTCCAACAAGGATGATATGAAGACTTCCCTGAAGAAAGTTGTGAAGGAGGTGGGTGTTGAGAGTCCGAGAGGGAGAGGCGCGTGGAGGGGAGCCTGATGATTTCTCACCCCCAAGTGGGGCGAGTCATTGACAAGTCGAAGAGTTGGGTCCTTGTGCATGCGTGGGTGGGATGGTAAAGGGAAGAAGCCCTGGCCCGGATGTGCAGGGAACCCGGGAAAGCCTTCTCAGCCATTGTCGGGCCTAGCCTGGGACCCGGCAGCACTCCTGGCTGGGGGACTGGGGAGTGGGCAACAGGTGGAGCCATCCTTGGCAGACCGACCCCATGTGCAGTGCCTGGGACAGGTTTCTCCCTCCTGAGCACTTGTAGCTCCCCTCGAGGGCCAGTTCCAGAGACAGGCCGAGGGTGGCGAGTCCCCACCCCATGCTCTCTTCCAGACCTCCTACGAGATGATGATGCAGTGTGTGTCCCGCATGTTGGCCCACCCCCTGCATGGTAAGCCGCCCCGCTTCCCCCGAGACTGTATCTAAGCCTGGGTCAGGGGCGTGGGGTGAGGGGCGCCCTCTCGTGGACTGTAGACAGACAGCCGTAGACCGGTTGGGAAGTGGTAGTGGGGTTGAGGGAATATCTACTGGAACCCACCCCACTGAGGAGAGATTGGAATTCTTTCCAAAGGGAGGTGGGGCTCTTCCCAGGCAGTAGAAATGGGATGCTGTGGTCATGGGGTGTGACAGGGAATCCCAGAGGCCCTCCTCCTTTCCTCCTCTCTGAATAGGCCACGTTGTTCAGTGGCCACTCTGCACCTGGCACCCAGTGGCTGGAGCATTATGAGGTCTGGCCCACCACATCACCTGTGTGTGTTTTCTTTTTCCTCAGTCATCTCAATGCGCTGCATGGTCCAGTTTGTGGGACGGGAGGCCAAGTACAGGTGGGTAACTCCTGGGACTGGCAGAGTGGCCCTGTTACCCTTTCAGAGTCTGCCAGGGCAGGCTGTGCTGGGGTTGGTTGCTGCACCTTTTCTGCCCTAGTCCTGTGTGAGTTCAGCCTGCCGCCTGGCTTCTGAGGAATGTGGCAGTGGCTTCCATAGTCTGTCCAGGGGCATTTTCTTTTCTCCGTCTCTTAGCCAGGGCAGCCCTAGATGAGCCTAGATGCCTTTGCAGAGGGGTGAGTGGGATTGTAGTCAGCTTGGATTAGGATTTCTGGCCCCAGAGCTGATTCTGCCACTTAGGACTGAGCTGGGGTCTCCTCTTGGACTCCTGAGGTAATGCTCTAATGATTTTTCTGGCCGTCATAGGCCGATAGCTCTTTTTATCCCCTATGGAGAAGCCATCCACCTCATGGGCTTGGGGCTCATCCCTTCCGTTGTGTACCAGACCCTCACCTGGATCTGCTGCGTGCAGCCCTGGGCAGGTGCCAGGGGCATATGTGTTGACACAGAGGTGGACCCTGGAGGCGTGTGGCAGAAGGACACACCTGGTTTGCCCCCTTCCTCTCTTAAGATTCTCATTTCCTGGGGTCAGTGTTTTTTGCAGCTGTCCTGCGGGGCCACCACCCCAGGAAGCTCAGCTGCCGTGGTGCCTCATTTTGGGGTCATTAATGGGAAATTGGCCCATTCCCCTAGACTGAGTATGAGGTTGGTAGTTGAGACCAAGAGGGTATAATCTGGCCACCACTGTTCTGAGTGGTGGGGCCGGGCCTGGCAGGGCTGGGATGATGTGGGACCAGGGCCACCCAGGGCTTTGCCTTCCACTGGCTCCCTCTGTTAGGTTGCCCCTTCCATCTGGGCTTTGCACAGCCCCCATTCAGGACAAGCCAGTTTCCATTTCCAGCCACAGGGCACAAAGGTTGTTATTGAGCTTCCTTGGCATTTCACACCCAAGAACCCACAGCCTGTCCTCCCATCCCAGCCCGTCCCCTCGTCCAGCCCGTCCCCTCGTCCAGCCCGTCCCCTCGTCCAGCCCGTCCCCTCGTCCAGCCCGTCCCCTCGTCCAGCCCGTCCCCTCGTCCAGCCCGTCCCCCTCGTCCAGCCTGTCCCTCGTCCAGCCGTCCCTCGTCCAGCCTGTCCCCTCGTCCAGCCTGTCCCCTCGTCCAGCCTGTCCCCTCGTCCAGCCTGTCCCCTCGTCCAGCCCCCCCGCCCCTCCCCCCCCCCCCGCCCCCCCGTCCCCCCCCCGTCCAGCCTGTCCCCCGTCCAGCCCCCCCGTCCCTCCTCGTCCAGCCTGTCCTCTCATCTCTAACAGGGTGCAGTGGCCAGGGCATGAGTCCCCGGCTTCCTGCTGAGGAGTGCCAGATGTCTTCTCCTAGGCTGGTTCCAGTGCCTCCTCCTGCAGGGCCCTGTATTCTTTCTCTGCCCTCTGGGAAAGTACTTCTCTTTGCTCACTGCTCCCTCCTACTCTTACTCTCTTGGACAGGCCTGTGGGCTCCTCTGCTGGAGGGTTGTTTAACCAGAGATAAGTGTGAGGGCCAGGTAAGAGAAGGGCCTGCCACCTCTGCAGCAGTGGCCCAAGTCGGGAGATGTATTCCTAAACGCCCATCTCACAGGAAACGCCAGTACAGGACTGCTAGTGGGCTGCTCCTGTGGGTGGTTGGGCTTCTCCGGTCTCCGTGAACTGTGTAAACTCCTCCTCACCCCAAACAAGCACTCTTTGTGCCTTTCTACTTGGTTCTTCCTGGTAGGATTCCTCCCCATCCCTGCCAGGACTGGCTGGATCTGAGCAGAGCGGGTGGGCTCAGCCCCACACCAACGGGTGGGCTTCTAGTTGGCGACTGCATGACCCTGTATCTCTGTCTTGCCTTCTTCACAGTGGTGTGCTGAGCTCCATTGGGAAGATTTTCAAAGAGGAAGGGCTGCTGGGATTCTTTGTGTACGTGAGTTTATACACCCCATAACTGGCCACGGGCATGGCTCTGCTAACAGGTGTGTCCTCAACCTCTCAGACCATAGCTGCTGGCCTGGGACCTAACTACATGGCCCTGCCCTAGCCTGAGTGCTGCAGCCAGCTCTCTAGAGCTCCATAGCGTGTCCAAGCTGCTTAGCCCTTTTCAGGCCATGGCTCATGTAAAAGTGGAACTGTGTGTCTAGTACATGGGGGAGATGAACTGACCAGCCCCACTGGGCCTCATCCAGTTGTGGTGGGTGTGGGGCTGGTCTTCATGAGCTGAGTCACTGCATAGTCCTTGGTCTCACTGCTCAAACATGACTGAAAATCTGACTTGGACTGAGGGTGGAGCTCTGGAAGCGCACAGGCTGACCACAGCCAGTGGATGCTGTTTGACATTTGCTTTTCCGACAAATTAGTTGTTGACGTTAACATTTAAGATGTTGCACAAAAATCCACATTTCTGGCATCTCTTGAAAAGTCAGAAAATCTTGTCCTGCTAAGTGGTTCTTTCTGTAGAGCATCCATCGGCCAGGACCCAGGACCTGCTCCTTTGGCAGGGCACATGGTCTCCGAGGGCCGCAGACACCCTGCACTTCGTCACGTCACATCCAGTTTACTTCACCTCTAAAGAAGGCACATGCTGAAAAGACTACGTTCAGAAAGAGTAAAGTGCAGACAGAACCCAGAAGCCAGGCTTGTTGAGTTGTGTTTTGATTTGCCGTTTTAAGGTCTAGGCAGTGACATACATGCTGATAAGTATGTCACAAACGTGTTAGATACATGGTATACAGCAGTATCCGCTGTACTAGATACAGGGCTCCGTATGATTCATAAGAAGTCTTTATATCGTGGTTTTCCAGTTTGTGAGATGTTTTTTATTTATGGCCCCTTGTTTAACCAATTAATGACTACTTGTAGGTGCATGTATGTGTATATAATAAATATATATACAGTTCTCAGCAGGAGGTGATTTTGCTCCCCAGGGAACATCGGCAGTGTCTGGAGACATCTTGTGGTTGTCACAACTGGCATCTAGTGGGTAAAGGCCAGAGACGCCACTAAACATCCTACAGTACACAGGACAGCCCCGCAACAAAGACTTACTCAGCCAGGTGTCGTTGCTTGCATCTGTGATCCCAGTTACTTGGGATTAGTCTCGGTGGTTTCTGCAGCTGTCAGGAGACCGAGGTGGGAAGATTACTTGAGGCCGGGAGTTCAAGACCAGCCTGAGCAACATAGTGAGACTTCTGTCTCTACAAAAATGTTTTTAAAAATTAGCTGGGCGTGGCGGCACACACCTGTAGTCCTAGCTACCCAGGAGGCTGAGGTGGAGGATGGCTTGAGCCCAGGAGTTGGAGACTGCAGTGAGCTGTGATTGCACCACTGCACTCCAGCCTGGGTGATAGAGTGAGACCCTGTCTCTTGGGGGAAAAAAAAAATTATTCAACCCAAAATGTCAATAGTGCCAAGGTTGAGAAACTCTGATTTATATTCATACACACACATATATGTATGTATAAGTATACATACATATATTTGCACATGTACCTGGTAACAAACCAACCTTTGTGACATACCTATCAGCATGTATGTCACCGCCTAGGCCTTAAAACGGCAAGTCAAAAAACAACTCCTCAAGCCTGGTTTCTGGGTTCTGTCTGTGCTTTATTCTTTCTGAACATAGTCTTTTCAGTATGCGCTTTCTTTAGAGGTGAAGTAACTTGGATGTGAGGTGACAAAGTGCAGGGCATCTGTGGCCCTCAGGGACCATGTGCCCTGCCGAAGGGGCAGCCCCTGGACCCCGGCCAATGGCTGCTCTACAGAAACAGCCACCCATCTTGAAACACTGCACGTGACCACCTCTGGCATTTTTCACACTGCGTAGTTCTCTTCTGGTGTGTGAATAGGATTCCTGCACAACAGATGCCTACTCTTTGGGTTCTTTCTCCCCATGTGATTTTGGAACAGGTGATACTCATACATGTTACAGTGTATAGAAGGCACCAAAGGGTATAGCACGAGGTCAATCTGAGCACAGGCAGGGACGACAAGATTAGAAATTGCATTCACAGAGGTTCCTTTTATTAATACTCTTCATACATGTATCACATATGTTCTTTTGAGTTTTTCAAATATTTTGTAAGATTTTTTTTTTTTTTTTTTTTGAGAGGGAGTCTTGCTCTATCACCGAGGCTGGAGAGCAGTGGCGCGATCTCGGCTCACTGCAAGCTCCGCCTCCCGGGTTCACACCATTCTCCTGCCTCAGCCTCTCTGAGTAGCTGGGACTACAGGCGCCCGCCACCACGCCCGGCTAATTTTTTGTATTTTTAGTAGAGACGGGGTTTCACCGTGGTCTCGACCTCCTGACCTCGTGATCCGCCCGCCTCGGCCTCCCAAAGTGCTGGGATTACAAGCGTGAGCCACCGCGCCCGGCAAGATTTTTTTTTTTAATTCAAAAACAATAATTCTGCTTCTCCTCCCAGGAGACAGCCATCCTTCTCCTGGAGAGGCTCCCAGGGCACTCTGTACCTAAACCAGCAAACACATTGTAAAAAACACAAGAGGCACATGGGACCCACTGACCTCAAGCTGGCCTTTTGCCCTCAGCACTGCATCTTGGGGAACCTTACTTAGCAGTTTCTAGAGCTGTTTATCCTAAAGGCCATCACTTAAAAAGTTAGCCCTCCTTGTAAATGCTTGCATAGAATTTTTTTGATAGAATATTTTCAGGGACGAAGAGAACAGATGCATTGAGCAGTGTGTGTTCTGAGAGTTGGTTAGGTAAAGAGGCCAGGAGAAAATTACCAACACGTCGGCACTCTTATTATCTGCATCTGGAAGTTCCAAATTTGGCAGTATTCACATCTTGATCCCTGGCTTCTGTGGTTTGAAAACTGCTTGAGACTGTTAACTAATGTGTGGCATCCAGAGCGGCATAGAACACCTCCCCATGGGAAAAGGGGCACCTTCCCAGTGTGCATAGCTGCTGGCCCCTGCAGGCCTCCTTTCTAAGGCTGTGCCATTGGATATGCTAAGATTTTGAGCTTGGAACATCCCTGCCTGCTTCCTGGGTGTGGAGTCCCCAGGAACTGCCCCTCTCCCTCTCCTGCTCATCTCTGCTTACCTTGTTTTTTAGTGGATTAATCCCTCACCTCCTGGGCGATGTGGTTTTCTTGTGGGGCTGTAACCTGCTGGCCCACTTCATCAATGCCTACCTGGTGGATGACAGCGTGAGTGACACCCCAGGGGGGCTGGGAAACGACCAGAATCCAGGTTCCCAGGTTGGTTGGAACAAGGACTTGTCCTTCTTTCCGTGTACTGCTGATGCCCAGGGTCTGGGACAAACTCAAGGATTCTGGGATTCTGAGCATCAGGCCCGGAGGGTGAGAGAGGACCTCTCATTGTCCCTGGAGTATCTTTGTCTAAGGGGAGAATGGCCTCGAGAGGCGAGATTCCAGATTAGTACCCAGACCTGGGAGGAATTAATGGAATGCTTGTCCCTGGGCAGCCTTAGAAACAGACCCCAGCTTACCTAAGGCTGCTCCGAGGCAGTGACCCAACTAGAGCTCAGAAAGTCAGAAGATAGACCAGCTAATAGTGATCACCTTTTGACCTTTGCATCACGTCTTTTGCTTTTTAAAACCCTTTTGTGAACATTATGGCCTTTGATCTGACGGCATCCTAGCTGTGAAGGGAACAGGGCAGGTATAATGTTCCATTTACCAATACAGAAATTGAGACCCAGAGATCACAAATTCCGGAGAGACTCTGGGCTCTCCAGAGTGACTCAGCTGGAACTGACAGGGCTGGAACTAGATCCCTGGCCGGGCCAAGGGTGCATATTCCTCTGAGTTTTTTCAGATCTGCTAGGAAGTGTACAGTCCAGTACACCCTCCTATTTTGTTAGCTGTGGTCTACACAGCCTAGTATACATAGACCTTTCAGCAGGTCGGGTCAGGCATAGGAAGGCCTGTTCCTTCTACACAGCACTTGTTGAAGAAGGCCGTCCAGGTACCTGAGGGGTTGACTGGTTCTGCCTGAACCAAGATAAGAGGTAGGGAGCAGCAATAGCTGGGGATTGCAGTGTCCAGACATTCTCACAGTGGGGATCACCTTCAAGAAGGATGGCATTCCTTCTTGAAGTGGCTTTCCCTCCCAGGAGGCTAGGAGGGCCTGGGGACGTGTCTGCCAGAATCACCTGCGTGGGAAGGGGGTCATGTTGAGCGTGTGTGTGTGTGTGTGTGCGGTACATGTCTGTTCTGTGTGGTGAGGAGTGCCCCATCCCAGATGGGAGCCTCTGCTTGCAGGGAGACTGGCCACTTGACCTGGGCAGGTGAGTCTTCACTGGCCTTTCAATGTAAGCAAATTAAAGTGGCTCCATAGAGACGCACCCCATCTGCGATCACGGTGGCACATTCCTGCAGTTCTGCCCCTTCTCGGGGGCCTTGGGGGTGGGTAAGCTGCTGCTGTCACATACAGAGCAAGGGTGGCCAGGAGTGCACAGCTAAGTGGTGTCTCGTCTAGGTGGGCACCTGTCTGACCAGAGGCTGCCGTGCTTACATCAGCAACAACAGCAGTCAACAGATTGGTTTAAAGTGTTTTTCGAGTGCTTTTCTGTGTGTGGCTTAAAGGCCGAGATGAGGCTGCCAAGCTGTCAAAGCCACTCAGGCAGACATCTGAGCAAATCTCTGACCAAGGACCCAGGCCATTGATCTGGTGGGATGGCCACTCCACAGGAAGCTGAGGGTGGGGGAGTCACCTTTCCTCACTAGGAGCTGTTTGCTTCAGCAAAGCAGGATTTGAGGAGTTGGGGTCTGAAGGGGGAAAAGCTTGCTGAGGTGGAGGTGGCAATAAGCCTGGAGTCGCCCTCACCTCACCCCACAGGCCAGGATTTGTCTTTGGGTTTCAGGGTGCATGGCTGTCTTAGCACCGACTGCGTGCCAAGCCCTGGATGTTGATCAGGCAGATACGGGCTCAGCCCTTGAGGCTCACAGTCCGGTGGGGTTGCACAGGCAGCGGCAGCTGATCCCTCTTCCCGGGTCTTCTTCTCGGGACTCCCTTCAGTCCACTTGCCCCGCTTCTGCCCCCCCAGGCCTTCTCTGGGCAGTGACTGTGAGGCCTGACAGGAAAGGCATGTGCAGCGTGCTTGTGAGGAGCTCAGCACAGAGGGTGGGGCGAGGGCATGTGTTGCTGAAGTCTGCATCCTGAGGTGCCTGTGGCAAACCGCTCTTCCCTTCTGTCTCTTCAGTTCAGCCAGGCCCTGGCCATCCGGAGCTATACCAAGTTCGTGATGGGGGTAAGTTGTGCCAGCTGCCCTTCCTTCCCACTGCCTTGCGGACCCAAGTGGGGCCTAGGAGGCCAACCCTGGTAATGGCTGGAGGCAGGTCTTGGTACAGCGTGTTGGCATGGTGTGCCCCTGCTCCCTGGGCCGGGGTGGGTCACTGGCACTCAGGCCTCTCTGGGTTTCAGATTGCAGTGAGCATGCTGACCTACCCCTTCCTGCTAGTTGGCGACCTCATGGCTGTGAACAACTGCGGGTAGGTGTGCGCCCCTCTACTTGCCACTCTACCTACCAAGGCTGTGGGGTGGGGGAGACCCACCGAGCCCTTCCAGCACTCTGCCCCCTCCCACCTGCTCTGTGTGTAGGCTTGGCCTGCCAGGCACCCTGGCATCCGCTGGGATTTCCCAGCATCCCCTGGGGTAAACCGTGGTGTCAGGGGTCAGGGTGTGGACGGGTGGTAGCCTGAAGGCCTTCCTTCTTGAAGTGGCTTTCCCGTGGCTGGCTGTCTCCCACTGTTCTCTGCATCTACACTCTCCTTCCCGGGCAGGCTGCAAGCCGGGCTGCCCCCCTACTCCCCGGTGTTCAAATCCTGGATTCACTGCTGGAAGTACCTGAGTGTGCAGGTGAGCAGGCACTGGACAGAGGAGGCCTTTCCTGTTCTTTGCTACATCCTTCAGCTGAAATGGTTTTGTGGATGCTTCATTGCATGCAAAGATAAGTGGTTTTGTGGAATCTAATATTGTGAGGAGATACTTGGTATCTATAAGGCATTTAAGTTAAGTTTTCATCTTACTAATTTCAGAAAGGATTTGAGGTGGCTAAGTGTGGGTTCATTTTAAGATTATACATCAGACAAGACCTTTTCTTCTTTGAGTCTTAAAGACTCTTAAGATAAGGATAAGAGAACTCTGGTCCAGGTGGCAGGTGGTAAAGCCCAAGAACTGCTTCTCCTTCAAGTAACACGGGCTGAAAATTCGAGGTCTGTAACCAGTTGAGCTGAGTTCCTGGGTTGTTAGGGTGGCTGGCATTGGAAACCCACTCCTCCCTCCTGCAGGACATTCCTGGGCCCAGGAGAGCCTGTGGGTGGGGCTGGGCCATGTGGGGACGTGGCAGCAGTACCAGCCTTGGGTTCTCATGTTCTGTACCGAAGCTACCTCTCCCTGGCTGGAGCTCTTGGGCCCAGCAGTCAGGGGTCCAGGCTCTGGCCAAGGGCAGAACCTTGCCTTTTCCTTGGCCTTGCTTTGCCTCGCAGTGAAATGGGGCACTGGCCCGGAGGCAGCCAGAGCCCTGACTGGCCTCAAGGCTGAGAAGAGGACAGATGGGAGGGAAGCAGGGAGGAGAGCCACAGTTCTTCCCAGTGGCCCTGGTCAGTGTGTGTCTCGTCCTCCCTATGAGCATTGAAAGAGTCCTAGACCACTTGGGCTCTGAAGCGAGAGGGGCAGTGAGCCTGCTCTCTCGGGCTCTCCTACAGAGTAGCCCCAAAGACACCCCTGGGCGGGAAATGAACCGCTCCCTTCTGCTTCAACACAGGCAGATTCTGCCCTCCAGGGATGTAGGCCGAGGCCGTCCACCCCGGAGCTGGGTCTTTGAGCTCCTGGACCCTTCTTTGCCTGACACTGGCCTTCCTCTCGGAGGGACAAGGAAGCATGGCCTCCCTTTCACTCACCCTACTTTGCCTTCTGGTCCAGGGCCAGCTCTTCCGAGGCTCCAGCCTGCTTTTCCGCCGGGTGTCATCAGGATCATGCTTTGCCCTGGAGTAACCTGAATCATCTAAAAAACACGGTCTCAACCTGGCCACCGTGGGTGAGGCCTGACCACCTTGGGACACCTGCAAGACGACTCCAACCCAACAACAACCAGATGTGCTCCAGCCCAGCCGGGCTTCAGTTCCATATTTGCCATGTGTCTGTCCAGATGTGGGGTTGAGCGGGGGTGGGGCTGCACCCAGTGGATTGGGTCACCTGGCAGACCTAGGGAAGGTGAGGCGAGGTGGGGAGTTGGCAGAATCCCCATACCTCGCAGATTTGCCCAGTCTGTCTTGTGCAGACGGCCAGAGAATGGCTTATGGGGACCCAGGTTGGATGGGGAAAGGCTAATGGGGTCAGACCCCACCCCGTCTACCCCTCCAGTCAGCCCAGCGCCCATCCTGCAGCTCAGCTGGGAGCATCATTCTCCTGCTTTGTACATAGGGTGTGGTCCCCTGGCACATGGCCACCGTCATGTTTAGGCCTATGCTAGGAGGCAGACGGCCAGGCTCTGCCTGTGTTTTTCTCAACACTACTTTTCTGATAGGAGGGCAGCACCTGCCTCTGAATGGGAAATCATGCAACTACTCAGAATGTGTCCTCCTCATCTAATGCTCATCTGTTTAATGGTGACGCCTCGCATACAGGATCTGGTTACCGGTGCAGTTGTGAATACTCAGAGGTTGGGCAGATCAGTGTCTCTAGTCCTACCCAGTTTTAAAGTTCATGGTAAGATTTGACCTCATCTCCCGCAAATAAATGTATTGGTGATTTGGAGTTTTGTGGGGAGTCTCTTATTTTTGTAAGCTTAAAAATCTATCTGTAGAGTCTGTCTTTCCAAGTTCTTCCAGTTGGTGTGAGAAGGGGCTGTAAAGAGGCAGGGCAGGGGGCTGCCAGATTGGAGATGTAGGTGCCAGAGCTTGGTGTAGCTCAGTCTCCGGGGAGACACTGGGTGATGAGGCTGGGGTGTCAGTTTCCACAGCAGCAACCAGTGCGCAGGTCTGTTGCCAGGAGACAGGCCTTTCAGAAAGTGTTCCATCCACACCCCTGACTGTCATATTTCAGCACCATTTGAGGATGATGTAGCTGCAAGTTTTACGAGGAGTCACTTGGTGTAGTGGCTGTGGTTACATCAGAACGGGCAGACCTCCCTTCCATCAAATGGTTTTTGCCCAGCACTGGAGTCTGTAAGCAGACAAAGCTTACAAATATTTTGAGGCCCAGCTGGGTTCCCCCAGGTATTTCTCTGCCCTTGCTCGAGGTGACCTGGCTTGTGAGAGTTGGGGTCTGGTGGGTTTGGTCATATTTCCCTCACAGGTAGGGGCTGAGTCACCCCCGCCAAAGGGAAGGCCCCTGGGATGCTTGTGCACAAGTGGGTGTTCCCAGTGGCCTAGTAACAGTGGACTCACAAGCAGTTTCACCTCACATGTCCTTGTTTCCCAGGAACGCAGAAGTGTGCCTGTGTGGGTGTTAGGTAAATGTACACTGGTTGAGGCCACTAAGGTCTCATAACTTTGTCACCCATATTAACTTTCCTAGGGAAACACCCAAGAGGGCTAAGGTAGTGGGAAGAACACATGTGGGGGTGGGCAGGGCAGGCCTGTAGAGAAGGAGGGCCTTGAGTTCCCAGGCCCTTCAGAGGGGAGTCTGCCCTGTGGCCTTTCTCCAGCCCAGTGTGCTTTCCCACAGCACTGACCACTGTTCTGGGGTATCTTCTTGTTGCTCCACCCTCAGATCCTGTTTTTGCATTGATTAGTTCCTAAGGCCCCCCCCAGATTGAGGGGCACCTGTATCTCTGGAGCCTGAGCTAAGCTAGATCTGAAGAGCTCCTCCCAGAAGTTCAGAGAGGCTGCCCAGAGTAGACAGCAAGGTTTTAGTGGCCTCGGCCTGTCACCTCTGGGAGGGCTGCTGCTGTCCCCCAAGTAATTTCCTGAATTTGGGGGTTTCAACTTCATTTCCCACACCCAGGAATGGCATGAAAATCTCTTTTGACACTGTGTCCCAGTTATTGGCTGAGCAAAGTACAGGTTTTTAATCTAATAAAACAGGAAGTTTTCAGTTCATTCAAATTCTTGTGTGTGTGAAATGCTCCTAGACCCTTTGATCTTTGGGGGCTGAGACCCTGTCCATCTGCCCTCCTAGCACTTGGCGTGTTTCCTGTCGACTAGTCCTGGAAACTAGGATGCTGGGTCCTCATCTGAGAAAGGAGATTGGGTGGGATTGGGCAGGAGGAGACCTCAGCTGCTGGCAAAGGGAGGGGTGACAGGAGGAGTGTCCTCCTCCTGTCCTCGGAAACCTCATCCAATGGGCAAAGCTGAAAGGGCCTCTGACAGGCCTTTGGGGACCTCCTTATATATACCCTTAAGTATATACCCAAGATAATTAGAAACTTATGTTCACACAAAAACTGGTACATGAATGCTTAGTAGCATTATTCATAGTAGCTCAGGAGTGGAAACAGCCTGAATGTCCGATGACAAATAAAATGGAAATGTCCTATAGAATGTAATGAATATTCCATAGAACGGAATATTACTTGGCAATAAAAATAAATGAAGTTGCGATTCATGCTACGACATGGATGAACCTTGAAAGTATGTTGGCTGAGGGCAGCGACTCACAACTATAATCTCAGTCCTTTAGGAGGATTGCTTGAAGCCAGGAGTTCAAGACCAGCCTGGGCAACATAGTGAGAGCCTGTCTCTACAAAAAATTTAAAAATTAGCTGGACATGGTGGCATGCACCTGTAATCCCAGCTGCTCAAGAGGCTGAGATGGGAGAATCACTTGAGCCCAGGAGTTGGAGGCTGCAGTGAGCTATAATCCTGAGTGTCAGAGCAAGATCCTGTCTAAAACAAATTATATATATTTATATGCTAAGTGAAAGAAGCAGTCACAAAAGACCATAACATATGATATGTCAAGAATTTATATGGATGTTAAGAATAGACAAATCCATATAGATAGAAAATAGATTAGTGGTTGATTGGGGCTGGGGAGGTTGGAGGGAACTAGGGAGTGACTGCTAATGGGTATGGGGTTTCTTTTTGGGGTGATGAAAATGTTCTAAAATTGTGACGGTTACGCAACCTTGTGAATATAGTAAAAACCATTGAGTTGCATATTTTAAATGGGTGAATTTTATGTTATGAGTTATATCTGAATAGAGCTGGAAAAAACATAAAGTAGGCCAGGCGTGGTGGCTCACACCCGTAATCCTAGCACTTTGGGAAGCTGAGGCAGGTGCATCACCTGAGGTCAGGAGTTCAAGACCACCTGTTGACCAAACCCCGTCTCTACTAAAAATACAAAAATTAGCTGGGCGTGGTGGCAGGTGCCTATAATCCCAGCTACTCGGGAGGCTGAGGCAGGAGAATCGCTTGAACCTGGGGGGCGGAGGTTGCAGTAAGCTGAGATCATGCCACTTCACTCCAGCCTGGGCAACAGAGCAAAACTCTATCTCAAAAAAAAAAAAAAAAGAAAGAAAGAAAAAGAAAGAAAGTTAAAGAGGGGAGGGTCCTCCTTGGTTACAGGTCAGTTCCCAGCCGTGGCCTGACTTGGGTGGTGTCCTGTTTGACTGGTCACCTTCCAGCGGTGGTCTGGAGACTTGCTCTGCCCCTCCCTACCACCCAAGCCACCCTCAGTCACCCACCACTGCTACCCCAACATATGTGTGCTTTCCTGATCCTCAGCACCTCTGGACGGTCCTGCTGTGCTCCCCTGGGGAGGGTCTGGGACTCCAGATCCCTTTCTCAGGACTCTTCCAGGCACCTGGGGCTGGCAGAGCCTTGCCTGACGTACATTTCTGACCTTGGGTCCCAGACAGGCCTGGGCAGCAGCGCCCCCGTGAAGAGGCCGCATGCCATGCTTTGATCCTGGGCTCCAAACCCACCTAGGCCCCGCTGGTGACTCCTGAAGCTGGGGGAGTCAGCCCAGTGCCCTTGGCCTTCCTTTGGCTCTTCCCCTTCCTGCCTGCCACCTGTGATTAGGGGGAGGCGAGAGTTATAGGAAGGAAATGAAGGGTGCGTCCCAAATAGGAGACACTAAATGGAGTGTTTTAGAGGAGGGGGATGTGAAAGAGAAGGAATAGTTGCCACAGGTTGGACAGGTTTTTATTGGAGAGTCAGGAGTTGCTTTCCTTCCCTCGTCCCTGCCTCCCCCACTCAGAGAACCCCACTCCAATGGGGCTTGTCCTTCATCTGCCCCTTGCAATCCCCGTCCCCAGCTACACAGGCACTCAGGGAGAGCGCGCATGCTGTGTGGGCAGACAGCCCCAGGCCAGGTGGCAATGAGCTCCCTCAAATCCTCCCACCCCCAGGACTCAGGAGGGAGGGGCAGATGAGGTGTGGTCCCGGTGTGCAGTCCTCAGGCGGCCCCCTGAGCTCACAGCCAGCCAGGCCTTGTGCCTCCAGGATGGTGTGATGAGGCACATGCCCCGGAAGCCTTTCCCTTCCAGAGGGCCTTAACCAAGAATTATCTTGTTTAGGGGCTGGGGACAGGGTGGGGAAGATGACAGGAGGACAGCTGACTTCTTCACCCTGAGAAGGCAAGAGGCACTTCTGGGGAACAGTCCTGGACTCAGATGGCTCAAGGAAGAGGCCAGGGGACTGGGAGGGGCCCGGGGGTTCCAGGGAAGCCTGAGATCCTGTCTGGGAGAGAAGCTGATGGCCACAGGACAACCTGAGAGTGGGCACATGTAAATACCACTCAGAACAGTCTGCAGCCAGCTGAAGGATGGGCCTACCCAGAGCCGAGGCACTCTTGGGGCAGTACCAGGGGCTGGCCCTGTAGACGCCTCCCAGGAGGACAAGAGTGCTGGCCTGGAATCTGGCCAGAAGTTGGGGTGAAGGGGGGCTGCTGGGCCACAGAGCAGGACCTGCCCAGGAAGCTGTGGCCTCTCACTTGGAGGAAGACAATCCAGGTGGGCATGAGGCCAGGGCCCCCCGCACCAGGCCTTGCCTTTGAGTGGTACCCCCGTCAGAAGATTCCAGCCAACACCAGAGGAGGCAGGAGCAGTAGTCCCAGGAGAGGGCCCCACACATGACCAGGGCCCGAGTTCAGCCCTGACACGATGCTAGGCTTGTCAGGGCCCTCTGCACCTGTGGGAAGAAAGAGGCTTTGCCTCAGCCTAGAGATGGCTGTGCCTGACGTCCCGCCCACCCCACCATGCAAGGAGGTGGGGCAGCAGCCAGGGAGGAAGCTCCTACTCAGAGGGCGCATGCCCCACCATGCTCATACCACCTATGCTGGGGCAGGATACTGACATTCCAGAGCCAGGAGGAAAGTGGGACAGATGCTACGGGCCTTACCTGGCAAGGACGACTGCAGAGCCAGGGCACGCCCACCCTTGGCATTAGCGGTGGCAGAGGTATTGGGGAAATTGGGCAGGGACTTGGAGGAGGTGTGCCCCGTGTGGTCCAGTGTGGCCTGCAGCTCACCTGGCTTGTCCTGGGCTGGAAAAACTGAGGCCAAGACCTCACTGGAAGGAGGCAACTCAGCCTCAGCCTCAGCCTCCTTCTGGGCATGGGGTAGGAGCTCCCTTGCCCCTGTCAGTGACATCTTGGGGTCCAGAGAGTTCTCTGGGCTCCTGGAGGGCACTTTTGTTTTGTCTGTCACTTTGTCTGCTGATTTTGGGATAGGAACATGGGTCGGTTTGGGGAAGGTAACTGGCTCCTCCTCCAAGTAGGGCAGGCTGTGAGCTGCCAAAATGGAAGGGACCTCAGTTGTTAGGGAAGGTGGAGCCTCTGTTGCCATGGAGGGCGGATCATTCGTTGCTAAGGAAGTTGGGGTCTGGGTTTCCACAGCAGGCAGAGCCTTGGTTGCCAGGGAGCCTGAGACTTCTGTTACCAAGAAAGCCGGAATCCCCGTTGCTAGGGAAGAAGGAGTACCCATTTTCCTAGAGTCTGAGGCTTCAGTTGCCCGGAAGGATGGGGCCTCAGTTACCAGGTAAGGCAAATCCTGAGCATCTTCCGGGCTTCCGATGGGTTCTGATAAGACAGACGAGAACGGGCATCAGTGCTGCAAGCAGGACCCCACATCTCTCACCGCACTGCAAACCAAGTGATGCGAACAAATGTCCTACCAGGACACACAAACACACACACACACACTTCTCCAGCGGATATGCCCCTCATTGAAAATAAAAGTTATAAGCCGGGCGCGGTGGCTCACGCCTGTAATCCCAGCACTTTGGGAGGCTGAGGCAGGTGGATGACCTGAGGTCAGGGGTTCGAGACCAGCCTGACCAACATGGAGAAATCCCGTCTCTACTAAAAATACAAAATTAGCCTGGCTTGGTGGCGCGTGCCTGTAATCTCAGCTACTCGGAAGGCTGAGGCAGGCGAATTGCTTCAACCTGGGAGGCGGAGGTTGCAGGTGAGCAGAGATCGAGCCATTGCACTCCAGCCTGGGCAACAAGAGCAAAACTCCGTCAAAAAAAAGAAAAAGAAAAAAGAAGAGAAACATTACTTCTGGTGATTGACACAGTTGCTCCTCTATCCACCTCCTGGTCCAAGCCTCTCTACATTCATACTTGCCCTTTTTCAGGGAACTTCTCTAGCGGGATCCGGGTCCCTCACACGCCCCCGCCAAGGCCGGCCCCGCCCGTTTGAAGCCTTCTGACCACGCCCACCGGTCTGGCCCCGCCCGCTCCTCGAGACCCTTACGTGTGGCCACGCCCACCTCGTGCGGGGTCCCCGAAGCCGCCAGACTTTCTAACATCCTCTCTTTGAAGGGTTGAAGTCCGGCCACTTGGAACGACAGGGTGCCAAAGTGGCTGCGCGTGGAGGGCTAAGGGAGCCGCCAGGGGCCCCCGGTGGTCGCATCCCGCCCGGCCCCTTCCCTGTCCACGCCCCGCTCATTCCAGGGAGGCTCTTAGACCATCCAGTACCCATCCACCCGTGGACTCACCACAGAGGGAGTTCTTGCAGCGGTAGCCAGGGGGACATTGGGAGCACGGAGTCCCCTCCTGGTAGGGCCGTTTCCCCTTCACGTTTCCCCTACAGGAGGTCAGGAGGATGCTGCGGGGAGGGGGTCGGCCCCTCCCAACCCTCTCCCCAACTCCTATACACACACCTACTCTGGAAATGCCCTTGGGTCTCCTGACTGCCAGCCACTGACTTGCCGGGCGACCTTGGGCTCCTCCTGGCCCTCTCTGGCCGATGACAGCAAACCTCCATCGGTGCCTTCACAGTTCCCTGGACGGTACAGCTCCAGACTGACCCCTCTCCTCCCACTCCCTCAGGCTGTGGCCGACTCTGCCCTCCCCTTGGCTCTGCCTGTGCCTTTCCCCCAACCATCTCCAGGGTTCCCCCCGCCGGCACTCACGGGGGCTCGTAGTTGCACACCAGTAATTCGATGTTGGTCTCCTCAACACCCTGGAGCTTCTCACAGAAGTGGGAACCGCAGCCGATTCTCTCTGTCTTGGCCCAAACCACCTGAAGGAGGGCAAACCTAGCAGCTCAGCCCCATGCGTGGTGGCATGGTGCCTTCCCGGCTTCCCACTACACCTGCCTTACAGGGGTGGGGAGAAGAGGCACCCTATAGCCTGTGACATCCAGGTCCCCAAGGCCATGCAGGTTCAGGACAAAACTCTGACCAGGGGGAGGGATGGGGGAGTTTGTCCCTAACAGTCTACTCTCCTCTGCCAACCACACATACCACCCAGGCCTCTCTTCCTCTCAAAACCTTCCCTCAGTTCCAGGACTGTGATACACCCTCATTAAGTTTTTCTGTGGGCTTTTCCTAGAGGCCCTTGCATTCTAAATGAAGGATATATCCAAAGGAAAGAATCTCAAGTGGCAGAATTTTAGACCTCAGCAACAAGAAAAGTCCAAGGAGGGGAGCAGGAGGAGCCATTTTGGAAGTGGAACTTCCCCCAAATCACAGGTGAGCGGGACCTGTTCTGGTTGTTTCTCAGTGTGGGTCTCTTAGCTGCTAGAATGGCTTCTGTCTTTATCAAACCAGAAGTCCAGCAACATTTGCGTGCTGCCATGGGGTGAGACCAGCAGCCTTGCCTTGCTGGTTCTAGGCCCAATCTGCCCAGGAATCTCTGCTGAAATCAGCTGAAGGTCTCCCCGGTGTTGAGCACCTTCTGGGCAGAAACGACTCCAGAGTGCATGCACCCTTAGCCCCAGAGAAAGCCGGGGTGGAGCTGGGCTGACTCACTCCCTGCTGGGCCCTGATAACAATCCCTGCAGGAGCAAGTGGGTGGGGGTGGAGGGAGAGGGAGGGGTGGCAGGATCTAGAGAGAAAGGGCCAGGAAGGGTGCTGGGCCCTCACAACTTTCTGACCTGGGTGGGTGCTGCTGGGATTTCCTCCCTAAAGATGAAGGCTAAAAATACCATGAAAAAGAGACACTGAGAAATGGAATTGGTGGATGTGGGTGGGAAGATGGTTGGTTTCTTTTCTTTTAATTGTTTGTCATGTTATTATTTATACAACATATAAGCACTGGGAGGAGAAAAAATAATTCAGTAAAACTAATGTTAATTCCCCTACACACACACATACACACGCACATCTTATCTGCAAGCCCAAACTTTCAAAATGCAGTGAGAACCCAGACAGGAACAAAGTGTGACTGGGGAGCAGGAAATTGTATCAGAAATCTCCCTGAAGCCTCTCATTCAGCCACAGTTTGTTCTTCATCGTTATGCATAACTGTTACATGCAAAAGAAAAACTAAGCAAAATTGTCTATTTGCTTTATTAGTCCCTGGCAGATGAGAAGTAGCAAATTAGACACCATAATAAATGCAAAAGAGTCACAGAGAGAAGTTAAGGGACTGTCTGCTGCTGGGACAAACAGCCCTGCACTATCTGGGGGAAGTGGGGCAGGACCACTTGGAGCCCAGTACGGTATCGCCCAGGACAATAACCACGGTCCATAAAACTGGCTCTGTGACACCTAACATGTCCCACCGCCCCCACCCCTTTTTATTTATTTATTTATTTATTGAGACAGGGCCTCCCTCTGTCGCCCAGACTGGAGTGTAGTGGCGCAATCACGACTCGCTGCAGCCTCAACCTCCCAGGCTGAAGTGATCCTTCCACCTCAGCCTCCAGAGTAGCTGGCGCGCGCCACCGCGCCCAGCAGTGTTTTGTAATTTTTTGTAGGGACAGGGATCTCGCCGTGTTGCCCAGGCTGGTCTCCAACTCCTGGCCTCAAGCGATCCTCCCAGCTGGGCCTCCCAAATTGCTGGGGTTACAGGCGTGAGCTACTGCGCCTGGCCTAGCGGCCTAGGTTTTCAAAAGACCGTGGAGAAGCCTACGCCGTCAGAGGCTTAGACAGCGTATTAGCTGCAGTGAGAGGACAAGATCTGCAGTGTCTGAGGGGGCTTGGAGTGAAGCTCGCCTCCTGCAGCGGGGACGCTGAGGACGGGTGACGGCAGAGGTGGCCCCGCCCAGGGAGACGTGGCCCCACCCCCACGCCGCGAGGCCCCGCCCCGCCCCGCCCCTCCCGCCGGGCCCACACCTGCGTGTAGTGGCCGCACATCTGGCCTGGGCTGCAGGTGGCGGCGCTGAGGTTGTAGTGCTCACGCTCGTGGTGCCACTCCTCCATGGCCAGTGGCACGTCCATGCCCTCGTCGGTGATGGCGAACAAATTCTCGCCGCGCCGCCCGCGCTCCTTGTTGTGGCCCCACACGCACTGCCGTGCGTAGGCCTTGGCGAAGGCGGCCAGCTCCTCGTCCCATCTCTGCAGGGCAGGTGAGAGAAGGGAGGTGAGGATGCCCAGAGATGCTGTGGGGGCCAAGCACAAGGTCGAGGAGGTCGTGGGGAAATCCCTCCAGCACCTCCTTAGCGGGGTGACCCTTGGGCATGGCCTGGAACGGTTCTCTGCTCTGGGTGGGCGTCTGTGGGGCGGTGGAGGATGCCACCCCAGGCCGTGGAGCTGGACCATTCACCAGCTGTGTGACTGCACGGATTGTCTAACGTTTCCGCACCCTCAGAGGGCTGGGAAGAGTGGATGAGGTGGTGCTGGTGACAGTGTTATTATTAAAAGCCTCGAGTGAAAAAGGTGGCCATACATGCCCCTGCCTACCTCCCAGGCCTCCTTGAACTTCTCTGAAGAGCACGAGATCACAGTGTGATCGATGGTGAGGGGCTGGGTTGTTTATTCAGTCCATTTCCCTCCCCCTCAACCATGAACCTGACTTGAGGGCAGGCACCTTCCTCTCCCTCTAAGCCCCCACCTTCCCCTCGGGACACCCAGCCCCCATGCCTTTACCCTCTGCAGGCTCCCTCCCCAGTGCTGTTCCTAACTGCTCCCAACCCTTGTCAACGGCAACCCCCTTTCTCCAAGAAAATCAAGTGTCTCTATGTGACACTGAATGTCACAGGCCTCTCACCAAGGGGCCTACTTTCAGAGCCTTGGTAACCCACTGTCAGACCCCAGTGACAGTGTTCGCCAGTGGGGACCTCAGGTGAGATGGTGAGAGGGGGAATTTAGGTTCGGGGCCTTTGAGATTGTGTCCCTGGCTGAGAGGACAGGCCAAGTGTGGGTGGGAAGAGGGATTAACAAGGCATCCGACCCAAAGGATTGAGGAGGGGAAACCTGGATCCCATTAAACGCTGTCCTTGGCTTCTCCTGGAAATCCATGGCCTGGCGGCAGCTCTTGCTCCACCCTATGAGGGCCCAGCCAGCTGTGGGAGCCAGACAGCTCATAAAGCGCCAAGAGCTTGGGTGACCCTGAGAGGAGGTGGCTGTGTGGCCACACCCACTCCCCACCCACTCGAGGCTTTCAGGAGCCGCTGCCTGGCACGGGGATGGGTACACCTGGCTGGGATAGCTCCACAGCTGTGACCTTGGGTGAGTATCCTTCCCTCTCTGGGCATTTTTGTCCCAGATCACTGGCCCCTGAGATTCTCTCAACTCTGGCAACAGTGGGAGACTGGGAGTGGGAAAGGGGCAGGGCGCTGGGGACCAGGGTCAGGGTGTCTGAGATCACCTGCGAGGCGCTGGGCTGGACGGTAAGTGCCGTCAGGGTAGGGCACGGATGGATCCCCAGTGTCTGGTGCAGTGCTGGCACATAGTAGGTGCTCAACAGATACTTGTCAACTATTGATGACTGAGACAGGGCCCTTCTTAAAGCAGTCTCCCCCTACAGAGCCTGGCTGTAATTTCCATTCTGACTAGATATCTGGACCCCCACCATTAGCATCATTGCTTTGGTCTTAAGGATTCTCAGTCAGTCATCCAGAGCCCCCTGTGGAGTTGTAAGACTCTCAGCACCCACCCACATTGGCCACATGGTCACCATCTAGAAGCAAGTCCATTCATTCATTCATTCAACAGTCCTGGGCATTGTGTCAGCCCTGGGACAACAGCAGGAACCAAGAAGCCCAAGTTTCCATTGACATAAAAGTCATTTAGGCCACCACACGGTAAATGACAGATGTGCAACAAGTACTATGGGCCACCAGAGAGGGCCATCTAGCCCAGCCAAAGGTGGAGAGGGAGACGCCAAGCTAAGTGTTGAAAGAGGAGGCATTAGCCAGCTGGAGGGGAGAGGCGTCCTAATCAGAGGGTACACATCAGCAAAGGCATGAAGCTGGGAAACATTTTGGCTGGGAAAAGACAAGCTGTTCAGGTTACAGAAGAATAAAGGGCAAGTGGGAGAGGAGGACGGAGAGATAGGCAGGGGCCAGAACACACAGAGCCTTCCCAGTTAGGAGCTGGAGCTTTATCCTGAGGCAATAGGGAGCCATGGGAGCCACTGAAGGATTTTGAGCAGGGTCAGGCCCATGTGTTGGATTATTCATTCTGACAGCAGAGGCCAGAAGCTGGGGAACAGGTAGAGGCTGTCCTAGGAGTCCTTGGGTGGAAGAATGAAAGAAACCTGAACCAGGGTTGTGCCAAAAAGAGAAGGGGGTAGGGGTAAGGGTTAGATTTCAAGGACAATTGAACCTTCGGGGTGGGGGGCAAAACTGGTGCTGATTAGATCTGGAGGCTGAGAGAGAAGAAAGAGTTCATAATAACCCCCGTCTGCCTCACCTTGGATCCATTCCCTCTTTTGTGTTAATCAGACATTTATTGAGCACTTACTGTGTGCCAGGCATTCTTCTGAGTGCTTTACACATATTCACTCACTTAACCCTACAACCACCGTAGCTACAAGGGAATTATTCCACTGTTATCATCCCCATTTTACAGATGAGGAGATTGAGACACACACAGAGAGTTTAACTTGGCCAAGGTCACAGAGCTAGTAAGTAACAAAGCCAAGATTTGAACCCAGGCCATTTGGCTGCAGAGTCCCTGCCCTCACCACTGCTGAGGTTGAACCTGAGTCTTGTCCTGAATGTTTCCTGGCATCCCAGCCCCAGCCTCATCTCCTCCTCCTCATATCACTCCCCATTAGGCAGCAGCATATCCCCTCAGTATCCCAACTGCCTCCCAGAATGTTCCCCCACTCCAAGGTGCACCTCTGTCTGAGAAGCAGCTCCCAGCCTGTGTGGCCCCCAGTCTCAGCCAGCAAGACTGTAAGGCATCAGGGATCTACAGGTGGGGAAACTGAAGCCCAACAACGAGTCGCAGGCCTCAGTCAGGGGGCTGTTGGCAGAGCTGCGTCTGCGACTCCTGGTTTGTTGTCCACCTTTCCTCGATGCCCAGGCTGGCACAGCTGTGAATGGCAGTGCTGGGTGTGTGTGCAGAGCTCTTCCTAGATCTTTCTTACATGTCATCCTGTCTGACACCCAGGGCAGGGATCGCCAGCCCCATGTTTCCATCTGGAAACAGAGGCCTTTGAAGGGAAAGGGGTCCACCCAGAGTTACTTCAGCCAGATCACGCTGGGCTGAGGTTAGAAGTTAGGTTTGGGGCCCCAGGCTCACTGTTGTGTTCCCCAAGGTGCATCTGTTCTCTCAGGCACCAGCTCCAGGGGTCCCTGAACATTGCCCAGCAACCTGCCCAGCCACCTGAGGGTGGCTGGAGGGGACAAGCTAGTTCAGCCCTCAGGGAGGGCAGGAAGTGGGTGAATTTCTCACTTTATCTCCTTTAATCCTGCATACAGACAGCCTGCCTCTCACCCTGCCATAAATAGCTCTTCCTGACAGAAGCAACCAACCCTAAACCTGGCTTCTGTCTCCTGTGTGCATGCAGGACATAAACAGTATT